>NC_060143.1:489897336-490200367 GCF_021461385.2 Schistocerca piceifrons | reverse complement strand
TAGTACAAGTTTATATGCCAACTAGCTCTGCAGATGACGAAGAAATTGAAGAAATGTATGGTGAAATAAAAGAAATTATTCAGATAGTGAAGGGAGACGAAAATTTAATAGTCATGGGTGACTGGAATTCAAGTGTAGGAAAAGGGAGAGAAGGAAATGTAGTAGCTGAATGTGGATTCGGGCTAAGAAATGAAAGAGGAAGCCGCCTGGTAGAATTTTGCACAGAGCACAACTTAATCATAGCTAACACTTGGTTTAAGAATCATGATAGAAGGTTGTATGCATGGAAGAACCCTGGAGATACTAAAAGGTATCAGGTAGATTATATAATGGTAAGACAGAGATTTAGGAACCAGGTTTTAAATTGTAAGGCATTTCCAGGGGCAGATGCGGACTCTGACCACAATCTATTGGTTATGACCTGTAGATTAAAACTGAAGAAACTGCAAAAAGGTGGGAATTTAAGGAGATGGGACCTTGATAAACTGAAAGAACCAGAGGTTGTACAGAGTTTCAGGGAGAGCATAAGGGAACAATTGACAGGAATGGGGGAAAGAAATACAGTAGAAGAAGAATGGGTAGCTTTGAGGGATGAAGTAGTGAAGGCAGCAGAGAATCAAGTAGGTAAAAAGACGAGGGCTAGTAGAAATCCTTGGGTAACAGAAGAAATATTGAATTTAATTGATGAAAGGAGAAAATATAAAAATGCAGTAAATGAAGCAGGCAAAAAGGAATACAAACGTCTCAAAAATGAGATCGACAGGAAGTGCAAAATGGCTAAGCAGGGATGGCTAGAGGACAAATGTAAGGATGTAGAGGCTTGTCTCACTAGGGGTAAGATAGATACTGCCTACAGGAAAATTAAAGAGACCTTTGGAGATAAGAGAACCACTTGTATGAACATCAAGAGCTCAGATGGAAACCCAGTTCTAAGCAAAGAAGGGAAAGCAGAAAGGTGGAAGGAGTATATATAGGGTCTATACAAGGGCGATGTACTTGAGGACAATATTATGGAAATGGAAGAGGATGTAGATGAAGATGAAATGGGAGATACGATACTGCGTGAAGAGTTTGACAGAGCACTGAAAGACCTGAGTCGAAACAAGGCACCCGGAGTAGACAACATTCCATTGGAACTACTGACGGCCTTGGAAGAGCCAGTCCTGACAAAACTCCTCCATCTGGTGAGCAAGATGTATGAAACAGGTGAAATACCCTCAGACTTCAAGAAGAATATAATAATTCCAATCCCAAAGAAAGCAGGTGTTGACAGATGTGAGAATTACCAAACTATCAGTTTAATAAGCCACGGCTGCAAAATACTAACACGAATTCTTTACAGACAAATGGAAAAACTAGTAGAAGCCGACCTCGAGGAAGATCAGTTTGGATTCCGTAGAAATACTGGAACATGTGAGGCAATACTGATCTTACGACTTATCTTAGAAGAAAGATTAAGGAAAGGCAAACCTACGTTTCTAGCATTTGTAGACTTAGAGAAAGCTTTTGACAATGTTGACTGGAATACTCCCTTTCAAATTCTAAAGGTGGCAGCGGTAAAATACAGGGAGCGAAAGGCTATTTACAATTCGTACAGAATCCAGATGGCAGTTATAAGAGTCGAGGGACATGAAAGGGAAGCAGTGGTTGGGAAGGGAGTAAGACAGGGTTGTAGCCTCTCCCCGATGTTATTCAATCTGTATATTGAGCAAGCAGTAAAGGAAACAAAAGAAAAATTCGGAGTAGGTATTAAAATCCATGGAGAAGAAATAAAAACTTTGAGGTTCGCCGATGACATTGTAATTCTGTCAGAGGCAGCAAAGGACTTGGAAGAGCAGTTGAACGGAATGGATGGTGTCTTGAAGGGAGGATATAAGATGAACATCAACAAAGGCAAAACGAGGATAATGGAATGTAGTCGATTTAAGTCGGGTGATGTTGAGGGTATTAGATTAGGAAATGAGACACTTAAAGTAGTAAAGGAGTTTTGCTATTTGGGGAGCAAAATAACTGATGATGGTCGAAGTAGAGAGGATATAAAATGTAGACTGGCAATGGCAAGGAAAGCGTTTCTGAAGAAGAGAAATTTGTTAACATCGAGTATAGATTTAAGTGTCAGGAAGTCGTTTCTGAAAGTATTTGTATGGAGTGTAGCCATGTATGGAAGTGAAACATGGACGATAACCTGTTTGGACAAGAAGAGAATAGAAGCTTTCGAAATGTGGTGCTACAGAAGAATGCTGAAGATTAGATGGGTAGATCACATAACTAATGAGGAGGTACTGAATAGGATTGGGGAGAAGAGGAGTTTGTGGCACAACTTGACCAGAAGAAGGGATCGGTTGGTAGGACATGTTCTGAGGCATCAAGGGATCACCAATTTAGTATTGGAGGGCAGCGTGGTGGGTAAAAATCGTAGGGGGAGACCAAGAGATGAATACACTAAGCAGATTCAGAAGGATGTAGGTTGCAGTAGGTACTGGGAGATGAAGAAGCTTGCACAGGATAGAATAGCATGGAGAGCTGCATCAAACCAGTCTCAGGACTGAAGACCACAACAACAACAACAACAACAACTACTACAAAACACCAACTATAACATTGGTGTCATCGACCAAATCAACTTTACACTGTAAAGTGCCGATTTCACAGATGGTCTGTACATACATCCCCCCCCCCCTAGTGTATTGGACTTGGCAACTCAGTACTCCACAAAGAAGTAACAGGTGAAAAAGAAGTAAGCAGATGTCAGGTTGTACACAAGTGGGCAGAAGAGTTGGCTTCAGCATATATGACCAGAATGGTGCAAAATACATTTCCTAATACTGTACTGCAACATAGTAACATTCATAAGAGTTGTCAAATCAGAATGTAGAGGGAAGAATAGGAGCAAGCATTTATGCACAAACTGCAGCATGTGTGTTTGTGGATCATGTCTAGGTAATGCTGAATACACATAGGTTAAGTGTCACAATGCAGCTGGTGGTTTTGAATGAGTGAAATTAGAGCTATAAATGTTTTCCCTACCATATATTGTGCTGTTCAAAATATGGAAGACATCCAGTTCACATTTTGTCATCATATATATTTGGATTAATTATTAGGTATAAAATGTTCATTCTAGCATGTAATTCTTCAGAAAAAACTAAAACTGCATCCTGGTAAACTATATAAATAGTATGAAATAAATTTGTATATGTACAAATTTGTTTACTATTTTTAAAATGGCAAATAAAACTGCACCCATCAAAATGACAAGTTGGTCCTCCTAGGGAGACCATAGTCATCAGAACTTCTGGTGTTAGTGTTATCCTGTGGTACTGACAATAAGTATTCTAGTTCATGAGGTGTAGGATTGCAGGAGCAGACATATATTTTGCGGCAGACAATGACCAGGAGTGTTGGAACCAAAGGAATGGAACTGGTGATATTCTGTTGTGTCAGGACACATCACAGTAATCAGCCGTTTTATTTATGATCATTAGCTGTAACAAAAGGCAGGAAAAATTAGTCGAGTTTGCCTGGCATGCCAAAGTTCCCTCAGTTAGTTCAGCAGTTACCATGTGCATGAAAAGCATGAGTTATTGTTCTGTATTGTCGCAGGTAGTTACAAACAAATTCATTAACTCAAGATTATATTTTTTATTATTAATGCCTTTGCATACACAGTATGAGGGTTTATGCTTAAAAAAAGCATATGATTTTATCTACAGTTCAAGTTAATAATAACGGTTTGCCAAGTAGAGCCACCAACAATCAAAACTGATGTCACACATGCAGAGCAGTTAGCTCAGGCCAATACACAGTTCTCTCTTGCTCAACAGCTGTGTAGAGTTCCTCAGAAAGTGCTTGTGATGTGTTTGCACGGAGCCACAGCTCACATGGAGTCCAGTTTCCATTATTCTACATGACACCGGAAGTAATTAGCAAGTCACTAAGGCCATACAAAGGTAAGTATGGAACCAGAAAAAAGCAAATCCCAACACTTCAATTTGTCTTTTGTAATAACATGTTCCCACACTGTACTGTTCCAGCTGTACCGTTGAACATGCACATCACAAACGTCGATCACTGTCATACCTGTCATTGTATTTACTACCATCTTCTACTATTTACTACCATCTTTTGAAGTTGTATTTCACTATAACACAGTTTGTCATTACATTATTTACATGCTCTTTTTGTTTCCCACAAAGATTCAAAGATCTTTAATGTAAACAACTAGGCAATTGTTCACAAAATTAATATATATAGACATCTCCTTGTAGGAACCTTGCTTGTTGGCTGTTACACAAATATATTTACAATCATTTCTCACTTTCCTATATGCGATTTTGGACTGACTCTAACATTGTTTTGAGAAGGTAACATAGTTACAAAGGATAGGACAACATTGTTTATTACTGGGTAAAATTAAACCTTTATAGAGATTGCAAGATCAACTCAAAAGCAGAAAAAAAAGGACGAATAAAAGAAAAGGAATGAAGCAAACACTGAAAGCTGTGCAGAATATATATACTCATACTTACAACCCATAAGAATTCAAATACAGTACATATACAAAGCCTGCTTACAAACTTATCCTAATTTCTACATAGCTTTGATATGAGTAACACTAATAATAATTTGCATATATAAATTTATATAGGTAGACTACCTCCCTGTTTTGTTGAGACTAAAATAGTGATATCATAAGTGATAGTCCTTACAACTACTTTTTAATTACATACCCATAAACTGGCAGTTATTCAAATAGTTAATACTGTAGTTTACCTAGAAAATTATTCCTCCTCCAAGTTAAAAGTAACTGAGCAAGGTGGTGCAGTGGTTAGCACACTGGACTTGCATTTGGGAGGACAATGGTTCAGACCTGCATCCGGCCATCCTGATTTAGGTTTTCAAATGCCAGGATGGTTCCTTTGAAAAGTGCATGGCTGACTTCCTTCCCCATCCTACCCTAATCCGATGGAACTGATGAACTTGTTGTTTGGTCTTCTACCCCAAACCAACCAACAAACCAAGTTAATAGTCAGGAAGTGAGGAATGTGTTCACTTAAACACCTTATGTAGGCTGCTGTCGCTTGCGATAACCTTAATATTATTCTCCTTAACTTGATATCAGCTTTCCTTAGTGTCATTAAGGCATCTCTCTTTTCTGTTTGACACATAGCTCCTGTTGATGTTGAGGGTTAACCTGTTATAAATCACCTTCAATAAGTACATTTAAACATAAATATCACACATACAAAAATAAGATCTACTTCTTATGAAAATACGTCTTCAAATCCTGATGGGAATATAACTTCTTTATTTTATCACTTTTAGGATAACTTCCATGATGGAATATTCTCACTGTCCTAGGAGGACTAGCATATAAAAGTTGCCACTTACAATTTTTCGTGCACCAAAGTGATGAGTTAGTGCAAGCTTTTAATAGAATGTTATCTCCCACCTGGTATTTTTGTACTTCTTGTAGCTTCCTGTCATAGTGTAGTTTTTGTAATGTGCCACTTGTGTGGCTGTAACTAATACTTTCCTTATATTTTCCTTCCAGGAACGCTCTTCCCTCCATGCTCTCAGAAGCAGATTTATCCATTCATTCTCTTTTGATTTAGCTATTAGATCAGCTGGAGTGAATTGTCTGTTATACAGAGAAGAATTCCAAGTACTTTATGTATTTCATTTGATGATTTTGTGCTTATGTCCTCATGAATTTGTTGAACTCTCTAAAGAAATGTTCACAGGGATTTCTCCTGGATGAAAAAATGAGATTAATATCTGTTTAATGTCATGTGCATGTAGAAATGTTTTACAAGTATGACAAGTGAAGTTAGATGCATTGTCGGATAGCAGTGTGGCAGGTTTGCCACTGTTGGGATGTAATGGTTTACTATTCTCTTGATGACTGGAGCTGATGCTGTAGATTTTGCAGCAAATAACTTAACATACTTGGTGAATATATCATATAAGGCTACAACATATTTAACTCCACCTCTCATAGAGGAGAGCTGCAACATCTATGCATGCTGTTCAAAGTCGTTGTGTTGGTATAATTGGATGTAACGATGTGTGAAAGAATTTATCGATGAGTTTGGATTTTTAACAAATAAGACATGTTTTAGCAGTAGTTGTATTCGCTTTCTCATATTTGAAAAGTAATAGAAGAAGTTAATGCATAATGGTGACCTTAAGCATTATGCACATACTATTTTCATAATATGTACTTGGAATGCAAACACACCAAGCGTTGGAACTAGCTGGCTGGAGTGGCCGTGCAGTTCTAGATGCTACAGTCTGGAACCGTGAGACCACTACGGTCGCAGGTTCGAATCCTGCCTCAGGCATGGATGTGTGTTTGTCCTTAGGTTAGTTAGGTTTAAGTAGTTCTAAGTTCTAGGGGACTGATGACCTCAGAAGTTGAGTCCCATAGTGCTCAGAGCCATTTGAACCATTTTTTTTTTTTTATTGGAACTATAATTTTGTCTACGGAACAGGATCACAATTTTTACTATGAAGTGTTGGTTCACTTTGTCTAATGGGTTTTGAGAAAGTAATGTTTTTTATCTTCTGCCATTAATTGTCTGCATTCTGTAAATCAGCCATGTCCCAACACATCTGAGTAATACTGGAAATAATAACTATCTTACTTTAACAGTACTAGACAGTCAGTTGTTTTTTTTTCAGTTAGTTTCTTGTATTCAGGCATGTGCCTTATGGTGATGGTGATGTGCAACATTGTTATCTCTTCTGGGTATGTAAATGATTTAGGAATTGTACTCCTGAAGAAACAAAGACCATCACATTAAATGAGTGTGTTGTAGCTTGGGTGACATGGGAAAGCCCAATGTCTGATGATCACAATAGACTTTAATTTTCTTTCCATAAATGTCATAGTTGAAGTTTCCAAATACTCAAATCACTACTAACATTTCGAGTTCAGTAGTGGAGTATGAGTGTTTGCATTAAGACAAAGTGTGACTGGCAAAACTTGTGACTCAAATTTCTCTTTCTCCATCTTCCTCACATGTCTGAAATAAGCAAGCTTCTAATCCAGAAAAAAATATGTCAGTAACTAAACAGAAATCCTGAGCCATATCAGGTTGATATAGAATGTCAGAATTTGCTAAATGCTCTCTTATTGTGTTAAAATCATTCTCACAACTACTCGTCCAAATCCACACTGCATTTTTCTCCAAAAGACTTAGCAACTTTGAACTGTTTAAAAACCAGTTATGTACAAACCAATGAAAAAAATGATCATAAGCCCAAGAATGCTTTAGGTTGTTTCTTATTACATTGGTATGAAAATTTTTGATGGCACTGATCTTATCAGGGGCAGGTGTTATCCCAACAGAGGTAGTAATGCGACAAAGAAATTAACCTTCTCTCTGACAAATTCAGACTTCTGCAAATTCACTATCACTCCTGCTGCTGAGAATTCGTGTAGCATCTTTTCTAATAATCATACATGTTCTTTCATTGTGAGAGTAACTATTAGTATATCATTGACATACAGTGTATTTGGGCGCTGATGACCTTGATGTTGAGTGCCCGTAAGCCCCAACACACACACATACAGTGTAAATTGGTCAAGCAATTCAGGTCCCAATACAGTACCTAGGCCTACATTTATGTTAGTGAGGAATTTAATGTCTAGAACTTTCTGTACATATTCATCCAAATTATCTGGATGAGTCTGTATGGAGTGATAATCTTGTTAATTGCCCTCACATCCAAAACTAAATGAATATTGCCACCATGTTTTGCTGCAGCTAACAGCAGGCTGCAGTAGGGTGACACGTGGTTCTGTTATAAGCCATTCAAGCATCTGTTTTATTTTTATATTAAATCTGCTTTCTTAGACCATGGGATGGAATAGGTTTTGTAGCAATAAATCTCATGGGAGTGGGCTTCCATATGATGCTGATAAGTGCTTACGATCATGCACATACTTTAATGATAAATTTTCTAGCTCAGCTCATTGTGATGAGCCAATACTAACCATTCTTTGGTTCTCATTATCTTCAACATGATTACTTTGTGTAGATGTATTATGGGTGGGTGGTATCTTGGCTTCAATTAATTCAACAAGAATTTTCCGTTGTTTGCCTTCAATTAATTTACTTTCATATCATTGGCAGTACTTACTATTGTCTACTTTTGTCTTTACCATATTCATTATGATTCTTTGGCTATTAATGTTCAAATACTGTTTACCTGTGAAGAAGTCTATTATTATGTATTTCTGTCATAAAATGTCAAGGCTCGAAGTGCATTCAACTACTAATCCACTTGTGATTACGAATGGGCATTTTATTACTCCATTTCCTAACATTACTTCTACCTGTGCCTGAATTCATACAGTCTGCAATTTAACTCTGATAGTGCCCAGAATCCTAAAATTCTGGACAGGACATTTAGGCACCTTTTTAACCTCACATATTTTATTGCATAAACTAGTTGACATAATACTTAGCAAAGCACCTCTATCAATCATGACAGTTGGTATACCTCCTACCATTGTATGTATGGTAACCTGTACAGTACCTTTAGTTTGATTACTTCATTTAAACTGATCTGTGGCTAACTCTTCCTGATATCAGTATCATCATTATAACAGAGCATCTTTATTGGATTTTCTACATTCCCCCAAACCACCCACAATCAGCATTTGAGGGCTTAATGTGGTTTTGTGTAGTTAATTGACCTTGTGTCAGAGGAGTGTGGCCTATCTGCTACTTCAGTTATATTTACTGTCAGGTATTGAGTTTACCAGTCACCTTTAATAATATATGTAGGTACTGGTGCCTCATGCCTGTCATTGCTATTTTTGTGGGTATGGGTTTGTTGTTGGTCATGACCTGGGTGAATCCCATCTGTTGTTGTTGTTGATGTTGTTGTTCTGTTTATTGTGATGGATTTACTAGTAGCAATTTCTGTATTATCCCAGAAAATACTGGTTGCCACTTTGCTTTCTTTTATTAAATTCAGGTTGTCTGTGTTCTATATGCTGTGAATTTCACATGTGAGGCAGTTCTGTTATCTTTTGGGCTGCCGTGAATTTTGCACATGAGGCAGTTCTGTTATCTTTTGGGCTGCTGTCATAACACCACTGTGCCCAAAGCTCATAAAATTGTGCCACACTCCTATTGTTGTGATTGTTTCCTCTTGAATCCTCTTGTACGAAATCATGAAAATCAAGACTGATATAAAGTGATCAAGGTCAGCTTCCGGTACTTGTACTAATTTAGCCCAGAGACCCATTGGCAGTTTGGCCTTTAAAATTCTGAGAACATCCCAGTTGGAGATATATTTTCCCAAAATACTTGTGGAGGCTATCCTGTTTGCTGTCAAAGGGTTCCAGATTAAATACTTCCTTCCTAAGTCCTTCCTATACAGACTCAGACTAGTGCTTTGCTAAAAATGCTCACTCAAATTAGGCATAATCTTGGGAATTCTTGGCTGTCTCAGTGGCCCATAGGGCAGCTTCTCCTTGGATGAAACCTGTGATGTACTGAATTCTTTGATTATCAATCCATGAGCTGTGTAATACATTTTTTAAAAGCCTTGATGAACACAACAGGATGTATACTATTTCCCTCAGTAATGAACACTTGAAACTACCTATGTTTAAGTAAGCTTATGTCCAGTAGGATGGATGACAATTGTGGCACTCCCTCATACCATACAACAAATGGTCAGGTGATGTGTCATTGTGATTCACTTAATTTCCATACCCTTGCCTACATGTTGCATGACCAATCTTTCTCTCAGCTTTAGCAATAGTAAGCAATAAACTACTGACATATTGCATAACCTTTGCTGAATTTCTTTAACTTGTGACTTGACTTTCTCTCACCATTGTGGCAAGTCTTTATTCCCTGTGGTTTTTAACTGTTTTAACTCCATATTAGCAACTGATGCTCACTACTTCCTTGGAACAATATCTCATTAACAGATTTCTGAACCATGCCTGGCCTCCTGTGGGACCAGGGGTTAGAATAGGCCCAAGGTATCGCTGCCTGTCATTAGAGGTGATTAACACTTTGCAGTCTAGCTGCGGGCTATGCCCGCAGTCCCTGTAATGAGTGTTGCCAACGAGCAATGAGCTATGCCCACAGTGATGTATAAAAATGCATAGAAAACAAACTACGGGCTATACTCACAGTTCGTGTGTTCCATTACGCAGCTTGATGGTTTAGTTATGTGAAAAATCTGCTAGATAGCAGCACCAACTGGAGAAATGTTCGTTTCTATAGATTCTGTCACATCCATGCATTAGCAGTGGCGGCAAGATGTCACAGTGTAGACGAAGACTTACAGATAAAGAAATTTTGGATGTTCTGTTCAATGATTCGGGTTCTGAAGGAGAACTTAGTGATGATTCTGAAGATGATAGAGATACTACAGGTAATTATAATATATTTACTGGAATTTAGACTGTGATACATTGAAACGTGTAAGAAACAGTAGGCTGCTCCATACACATTTGCTATGTATATTTCGAGTAATATATTTTAGACTTATAATGATAATACAAGTTTATCCAGTTGTACATACGACTTATTTATTTACAGAAGAAGAGAATCAGAATGATATTGACTTGACATCTCAGCAGGAAACACGTCCAATAGATTGCAAATTTCGGAATCGTAATTGCTCTCACTCCCCCTCTGTGCTTATAAATAATCAGTTGACTGTAATAAAAGTAAACAATTTTGGCCAGTGTTATGTAATAATTTGTTTAGGTATTTAGGTAAATAATACAATACATGTTAGCAAATCCTACATACGACTAATTTACAGAAACTGAAGATCAAACTGATGGTGTGGAGACACCCCAGCAAGTAGAGCAAGATGCTCCTTATCATGAAGTTGAAAATGGTAATTATTCTCAATCTTATCTTTCTCATTACCAATAACAATACTGTTGATTTAGAGCAAAATTATGACACCCTAAATTTACAAATCTACTTTCATATTGTCATTTTAGTTCATCAACCGAAACCTCAACCTACACGTTGAATACATCAAGTAAGAAGACCCAGGGCAGACAGCGATGCTGACTTGGGATGGGATGACATTCCTGTGTCTGCACCTCCTGTAAGGAACACTGTTTATGGAGAAGTTCTGAGAATTACAGTTCCACTTGATGCCACATCAACTGAATTTGACTTTTTTGAAAACAATTTCAACAGGAATACGGCCAAGCTTGTGAAACAAGAAACAAACAGGTATGCTGCAAATACCATGGCAAACTTGAGGCATATCAATCAAATCAAGGAACACAGTTTGTGGTCGCATTGGAAACCTGTTACTTTAGCAGAGGTTTATAAATTTTTTTCTATAGTAATTCACATGTGCCTGGTAAAGAAGTCATCCATAGCAGATTACTGGTCCACAGCTCCCCTTCCTCACTCCACATTTGCAGCTAGACTTATGTCCTGAGATCGTTTCAAGTCAGTTTTGGCAATGCTGCATATAAATAATAATGATACATACACACAATGTGGACAGGCAAATCATGATCCTTTACATAAAATCAGGCCATATTTTGATTATCTTGTGCAGAGCTTCAGAGACTCGCTAGTGCCAAGTGAGGATCTGACCATAGATGAAGGATTGTGTGCCTTTAGAGGCAGGATACATTTTAGAGTCTATATGAAGAACAAACCAGAGAAGTATGGCATCAAACTGTTCTTTGTGTGTGACTCAAACACTGGTTATGTTCTAAATATGGAGGTTTACACAGGCAAAGGTGATGACTTCACAATTATTCCATTGTTTGAACATCTACTTTCACCCTACTTATCTAAAGGTCACACTGTTTACATAGACCGGTTTTATACTAGCGCTAAAGTTATTGACTTCTTATGGAGCAAAGACACTTTAGGTGTTGGCACTGTTATGCTAAACAGAAAAGAAATGCCTAAGAGTTTGAAAAAAGCTGTACTGAAGAAAGGTGAAATGACATTCAGACACAGACCACATATGATGGCTTGTAAGTGGAAGGACACCAGGGATGTGGCAGTGTTGTCTTCAAAACATGGGGCAACAGTATCTGACCTAACTGTCAGGGCTAAAGGGGGCCATATAAAAAAATTCAAGCCTGATGCAGTCCTTGATTATAAAATAAACAAGACAGGTGTTGATCGAAGTGATCAACTTGTTGCTTACTATCCCTTCAAAAAGAAATGGTGGAAGAAGCTTTTCTTCCATCTTTTCATTCGGAGAATAGTAAACAGTTACATAATGTATAAAATGTCACACAGACAACCATGTTCTCTGCATAAATTCATGTCTGTGATTGGAGAAAAACTGGCCATGATGGCAGGGGAGGAATAAGTGGGAGTGAACCCTTCGACTGTAGGTGACAGACTAACTGGGCGTCATTTTGGAAGAAAAATTCCTCCAACTGACAACAAAGGGAGGCCATGCAGATCATGCAAAGTGTGTGGTGACAGGGCTAAGAAAGAAACTGGAAAGTGGAAGAGGAAAGATACAACTTATTATTGTGCAATGTGTGATGTTGTGCTGTGCATGCCAGAATGCTTTGAACTATTTCATATGAAAGCCAGTTACGTATAGAAATGATTTATACAAAATGTAATGTAATTTAGTTGTGCATTGTAATTTTTTAAAATAAATACTTTTCATTTTGTTTTTGTAAAACATAATCCAGTGCCATATTCTTTCTACCAACAATAGATCCTACTATAAGACTTTTTTTATTTTCCTTGTTTCAGCTTTCAGCTTGTGATAACAGTCTAAATTTAAGTGAAGTTGGTAACTATGATGTGTTACTTTATTGTAAAGTTTAAGTTACAGTGGAAAAATGAAAAAAAAACTGTATGATTTATCTCTAACCATTCCTGAATTATGATTTTTTGAAAAACGACAAAAAACCCCAGTCTCATGTGCTAGAATGTCGTACTAAGTCCCAGACCTCAAAGTGTTAAAAGGAATCTCACACTTATTGACCCTATAACCTGCAATTCAACTATTTGGGTGAGGACACTTTCTGAGGTATGTCATCTTCTTCTGTTGTCTCCTGTCCTTGCCCCCATGACAGTATTGGATTTCTCTGTGCCCAGTATCCCGCACGGTAGCCAGTCCTTTGTGGTGGGGCCAATATGTACCCATTTGGTGGTAGCCCCCTGACAACACAGGGATCGCACTGCTGATGCCTGAGCTGTAAACTGCCCAAGTATGCCAAGGAGTAGATACCAGAGTCCTGCATGACCGAGTAAGCGAGCACAAAATACGAGATGGGACGAACATACCCTAACTGGATAGGCTGCCCGCACTAGTTCTAGTGACCGAGCATAGAAGCCATGACCAAATATGTAGCACGTTACTTCAAACACATTACACGTGTCATTATCCATGTGAGACTGCAGCCAGTACGGGCTTCTCATTTGTAGTGTGTCTCTCTCTCTGTAACCATGCACTGCGAGGAAGCCAATGCAGTAACACGTAAGATTGAAACCAATGTTTACACATTGAAGAAACGGGAAGGTCTAAAAAGCCAAGTATGGAGCACATGTTTGTTGGTTGTAGACGAAAACAGTGCGTCTACTGGGTACGTATCGTGCATAAACTGCTCCACATTATTGTGTTTCCAGTCGGGAACCACTCATTTAAAGAAACACAGTTGCTAGAAACCTCACAAAGATACAGCTCCTTCAGGCATACAGGCAGTAATAAAAAATAGTATTACATCAAAGTGTGTTGCAATGTGTGCTAAAGATATGAAACCTTTTAATGCTGTTTCCAGTGAAGGTTTCAGAGAACTAGGCCGAGAATTAATACATCTAGGTGCGCATTATGGAGACATTAACGTGGCAGATGTCATGCCAAAAAAATGGTTCAAATGGCTCTGAGCACTATGGGACTTAACATCTGTGGTCATCAGTCCCCTAGAACTTAGAACTACTTAAACCTAACTAACCTAAGGACATCACACACATCCATGCCCGAGGCAGGATTCGAACCTGCGACCATAGCAGTCGCGCGGTTCCGGACTGAGCACCTAGAACCGCTAGACCACCGCGGCCGGCGATGTCATTCCACATCCCTTTACTATAAGCAGACATGTCAAAGAACAAGCTGATGCAATATGAAACAGCACAATGCCTTCTGTTATTGCGTAAGTTATTAATAAAACATGTGCTGCGACAGTTGATATTGTTATATCCTAGCCAGTAATGCCACCCGAGCCCGCTGCCAAAAGGTTCGCAGCATCAAAGTCCGGACGCCGTCCGCATAAGCAGCGCCAGCGAGACAGGAAATCGCCGCAAGTCTGCGCGCGCCACCGCTGGCTTCTGGTTTCTTAAGCGCTGGAGTCGCGAGCGCTAGGACAGTTCTGGATTCGCCGCTCAGTTGTATACTCGCCACCGAATTGTGTACTTGCTAGTCAGTTGTGTGTTCATCGCAGCAGAGTTGTTGTTTGTCGTCAGCCGACGCTGACCTTGCCGCTCCGACTCGAACTAGACAGATCTCTGTAGACACGGAGTTCACTACTGTGTTTCTGTATCTTCATTAATAAAGATAAGTACCGACTTTTATTTAATCAGAGTGTTTGGGTTTTCATCTTTCTGTTCACTGTTCCAGCGGACCGGTTGGCCCGCTATTAAAAGTGTGGCGGTGACTTCGTAAGCCGTTTCTACAGCGAATTGTTTGTCGCTACGAATGCCGCCACAAAAGATATGTGGACTGATTCGCATAATCAGGTGCACTATTTGACGCTGACAACACATTACATTAACACAGATTGGTTACTTGTGAACAATGTTTTATTTACAACAAAATTCCCGGACGTTAAGAAGACGAGAGTAAATATTATAAAAGAAAGTGCTCTATGAATTTAGCTGTGTTCCGTACCCATTCTGGGAAACGTTACTTTTGTATTAAAAGAGAGAGAGAGAGAGACAGAGATAAATACATTGTGTGTGTGTGTGTGTGTGTGTGTGTGTGTGTGTGTGTGTGTGTGTGAGAGAGAGAGAGAGAGAGAGAGAGAGAGAGAGAGAGAGAGAGGCGTTGGATTTGTACAGTACAGTGCAGCGAGCCGGGGCGAGGCGAGGTGAGACGTCATGCAGTGACTGGTCATGCTCGGTTATCCGCGAGTCCGGAATCCGGACAACAGACATGGGGCGAGTACGTGACCGAGTCGAGTCATGTGGGGCTGGACACGAGCGGCTCGGTCCCCCTGTCAACAGGCGAGCAGTGACCGGTCAAACATTGAGCGTTGCAGCACTCTAGTAGATACCTGTCTTCCTTGGGCATCAAGACTCCCAGCAATAGCCATCGTGCCAGGTCGCATTTGCTGTGGCTGGGTGGCGCCCTTGGGGAGAGCCCCTGATCGAAGTGGGTGGCATCAGGGCAGATGACCCACAATGAAGCGGACTAAGTGATCTCTTGCTGGTGACTGTATGGCACCAGCAGTCTCTAAGAAGGGTAAGATTGAGTACAACGCTGACAGATATGACCTTAAATCGTTTCCCTCCCTCACTACACCATGGAAGGAACATAGGGCTACAGAAAGAAGAGGACTCTATTCACCTCGGTATTTAGTCTGTAGCAGAATGGACAGGGACTCCTTTCTACCTTTGAAGCCTCAATTTTTTGTTGAACATCTTGAGGATAAGTCTGGGGAAGTGATAGCACTGTCCAAGGTGAGAAGCAGTGCAGTCTTGATTCAGACAGCATCCCCAGCCCAATCCAGAGTGTTGTTCACTTGTGACTGGCTGGGTGATATTCCTGTTTCTGTCACTCCCCATAAAAGCTTCAACATGGTCCAGGGGATTATTTTCCATCACGACATCCTCTTCCAGTCTGATGACAAGCTCTGCGCCAATCTAGAACAGCAGGGTGTTCATTTCATCTGGCACATTTACAGGGGACCCAAAGACAACAGGGTTGCTACCAGTGCTTTCATCTTGGCCTTTGAGAGTGATTCATTGCTGAAAAGGTCAAGGTGATGGTTTACCACTGTGACATTAAACCATATATCCCTCCACCTATGTGGTGCTTTAAGTGCTGGAAATTCAGGCACATGTCTTCCCGCTGCACTTCCAATGCCTCGTGTCGAGACTGCGGACGTCCACTGCATCCAGATACTCCCTGTGCGCCTCCTCCCACTTGTATCAACTGCAGAGAGCAGCACTCCCCCTGCTCACCAGACTGCACAGTACTCCAAAAGCATTGGAAAATCATGGAGTACAAGACCCTGGACCAGTTGACTTACCAAGAGGCTAAGCATAAATATGAACGATACTCCCCATTCGGTTGACGTCCACATATGCTGCAGCTACATTACCATTGCCATCACAAGTAGCAATCGTACCACACTCCATGCCACGAACAGTGTGCCCTCCGGGCCTCCAGAATACATTGGCCCCATATTGGTACGGGGAAAATCTTCTGTTGCTCCCAAAGTACCTACTTTGGGAGCAAGGCCCCCACAAATGCAGTGGACATCGATCTCCTCCCCTCAGCCAGAGAAACAACAGACTCATGCAGAAGGGGTCCCTTGGGACCCTCTCTCCCAAGATCTCTACTAATGCCACAGCATACACTTGCCAGTGGCTAAAGGACCCAAAAGCTGCTGGATGAAGAGCTTCACAGTCTTCCTCCATGCCTGAAGCTACTTCAGAGAAGTCCCCCCAGCAAGCCCCTAAAGAGAAGCGAGAGGACAAGCAAACAAAGAAGTCAGCTAAGAAAAAGGACCCTCTGGTGGCTGCAACATCACCACACCCTATCAATTCTGCACCAGCGGATGAGGTGGAGATCTCAGCACCCCCTGAGGACCTGGATCTCACTGATGCCTCATCCACAATAGTAATGGAAACAAATACTCAATTGGTGGCAGCAGGTGACCCTGAGGCAAAACCTGCCTCCTTGCATGCTTCATGCCTTCCCAGCCTCGTGATAATGTCATCCTACAGTGGAATTGCTGTGGTTTTTTCCACCACCTGGCTGAGCTATGACAGCTGTTAAGCTTTACACCTGCTTTCTGCATTGCGCTCCAGGAGACTTGGTTCCCAGCAATGCGGACCCCTGCCCTTCACGGCTATAGGAGATATTACAAGAACCATAGTGACTATAATAGAATGCCATGTGGAGTCAGTGTCTATGTCCTGAACTCAGTATGCAGTGAACCTGTGTTCCTTCAAACCCCTCTTGAAGCTGTGGCTGTCAGGATAAGGACGATGCAGGAAATAACTGTCTGCAACATGTATGTTCCTCCAGATGGTGCAGTACGTCCTCAATGCATTGGCTGCACTGATTCATCAACTCCCTAAACCTTTCCTACTTTTGGGAGATTTTAACGCCCATAACCCCTTGTGGGGTGGCACTGTGCTTACTGGCCGAGGTAGAGATGTCAAAACTTTCCTGTCTCAACTTGACCTCTGCCTCTTAAATACTGGGGCCCCCATATATTTCATTGTGGCTCATGGCACTTACTTAGCCTTTGATTTATCCCTCTGTGGCCCAGGACTTCTCCCATCTGTCCACTGGAGAGCCCACAATGACTTGTGTGGTAGTGACCACTTTCCCATCTTCCTGTCTCTACCCCAGTGCCATTCCCTCAGATGTCTACCAAGACGGGCTTTAAACAAGGCAGACTGGGAAGCTTTCACCTCTGTTGTCACCGCTGAATCTCCCCTACATAGTACCATCGATGCGGCAGTTGAGCAGGTCACTAGAACGATTGTTTCTGCAGTGAAAAACATGACCCCTTGTTCTTTAGGGTGCCCCTGGTGAAAGTCAGTACCTTGGTGGTCGCTGGAAATCACTGAGGCCATTAAAGAGTGTCGGCAGCTCTACAGCGACATAAGTGCCATCCTTCCCTAGAGCACCTAGTAGCTTTTAAATGGCTCCATGCCCTGCATTCACCAGCTTATAAAAAGATGGAAACAGGCATGTTGGGAGAGGTATGTCTCGACCATTGGGTGCCATACGTCACCTTCCCAAGTCATACCATCTAAGGGTGGGCATTTAGCATTCTTGCTGAGGTCGCCACGCTCCCTCCATTTCAACTCTCCTGTACTTTCTTTGCATTTGTTTGTCTTGATGGTTGTCTTTTCCCTACATGTGTTCATCTCGCCTTGCATTTTTGGGGTGGACATTTTAATGTGTTGCAGAGTGGCTGGCTCATCCTCTTTTATTATTGTGATCAGCCAGCCCACACCATATGCTCTATGGTTTTAATAACTTCTTCCACTTTTCCTTGTGGTGTATGTTTTTCCCAATTTTTGTTCGTTCCATTCGTTTTCTTTTTAGGTGTGGTGTTGGGTGTTTTTGTACCTTGAGCCTTACTTGCATCAGGAAAAAGGGACTGATGACCCTGTAGTTTAGTACCTTTATACCCCAAACCAACCAACCAACGAGGCATGGCAGTTCAGAATCTAAACATTCATTTAATAATTTATATTTACTAGAAAGCCATTTAGAATCGTCTGTATCAAAATTCCCTAACTATACGTTTAATTGAAATTTAATGTCAGCCCATTGTTCTGTAGTAAAATTTTCTACTTTAAGATCTATCTTACTTATGGATTCTGTAGTAAGTGTATGCTCATCAGAAAGTTTGTTTCATTTCCTTAGGCGAAATTTTGTTAGCATCCTTCAATGCAGTGACTTCAGTATTAATTATAGGATTCACTGCAGCATTAATTACTTTTCTTTCAGCTGACAAACCAATTTCTGATGCTGAATCATTCCTACCATCAACAACTACATCATCAAATTCATTTTCATCAGCACTAGATTATATCATTATGTTGTGTTGCTGGCTCCATTGTGCCTCATTTTTCTGTCTTTACCATTCCAATACAGTATGATTGAACTCAGTTGTAGTTCAAATAAATGAGCCTCCAAGTATTTAATTATATTGAACAAGAATGTTTTTGCAGTACAACAAGGATAAGCTGAAACAGTGAAACAACGCTGCACCGTTATACACTCCCACATCATGAATTCAACCATTGTGTATAGTAAATTATCTACTATTATAATCGAAATTATTAATTTTACTGTAGTTAGCAAACCTTCTGAATGAGTACTGACTGCAAATGACATCACTCTGCGCATAACCTAATAGACAATATTGTCCTACCTCTTTTTGTGTGTTCAGCACAGTCAGCTATTCTTTTGATTTTATAATTTTTCTTGTTGCTCTAGTAAAACTTATTTGTCATTATTTATCATCTGTTCCTCTTTATAATCCATTGTCCTATTTGTTTTGTGATATTTGTTATCAGTTTTCTCCAATATGCTTTTTCATCATTTGTGTTGGTCATTCGTACATGAAATAAGACAGAAAAATTACAACAATGCAACAACAGATTCTAACATGTATGCATGCTCCTGACATCTGATGAATTAGATTTATCTATATCTGTAACACCATACTGTATATATGAACATTTATGAAAAGCTGATTCATACAGTTTGTAGAAGGTCCTGTTTTAAGGGAGCCAGTGTGATATCTCCCATAAAAAATATGGGCAGTCAGAATAAAGATGGAATGGTAGATTGCATTCTGCCTTGGAATACTAATTGTTTTGAGGTGAGAAAAATCACCAATACTGCAATGGGAATGAAAATGATTCTGTTTAGTTTTCTATTAACATTTGATTTGAACAAATTCCCACTGTAGCTGATTCTGCATGTGTTACTATTATTTTTCCCATTGTGATGAAACCAGGCACAGAGATCACTGTAGGAGAGTGACAAGTTGCATGATGGTTGAGCATATTGAAATGTAGTACAATGCAATGGAATATACCACAGTGTACAACAAGAGTAATCAGACCATGAGTAACAAATAGTTTATATTGCAGGTTGTGTGGGAAAGGATGCAGATATGTATATGATATATTTACAATTAAATGACAAAACTTAATTTATTATATCTGCCCAAAGGTTATCAGTTCTAGTTTCTTTACTGTTCTACTAGGTGCAAACATTTGAGGCACTGAGAACCATAAGGGCCTACAGCATAGTCATCGTTTTTGAGATTGTAGTGTGAGTGTGTGTGTGTGTGTGTGTGTGTGTGTGTGTGTGTGTGTGTGTGTGTGTGTGTGTGTGTGTTGCGACCGTAGTGATCGCGCGGTTCCAGACTGTAGCGCCTAGAACCACTCGGCCACCTCGGCCGGCCAGTATCATTGGGTCTCCATGATATAGTATGTGGCATGCTTAATGAGCACGGAGTGCTATAAAGAGAGAAAATGTCATGATTCCGTTTAGAAAAAATGAAAATGGTGCAACAACTGAAAATATAAACATATTTCTGGAGGAAATCTTTCCGTGTTATAGCAGCCTTCAAGCAGAGAATCTACAAACTAAGAGTGTAAACAGTAGCTTCAAGATTTGTGTTGACTTCCATCCAAAGGAAAAGCTAATGGACACTGCTATATGGTCCAAGACTGTTGAAATAAGGCATTTCTTATTCCAGAGATCAACCAATGCCCCTATAAAATAGTGTGTAAAACTGAAAATGAGAGCCAAGAATTGCCATGCAGAAAGGATATTAGTGCTGACAGTAATATGCTTTTAGTTACAGCAAGTGTTAATGCAATGTTTAAAACCAAGGTGGACGTTTTGTCATTCTTTTTAGCAGTTGTGAAACCAAATGTGTCTGTATCTGGGAGTACTGGTTGACTGAAACAGAAGGCAATTATTACAGATCTGTTAAATATCTGGAAATGGTAATTGCACAGTATTAAGCTACTACAACTCATGGCGTGTCAGTGTATGCAAACAAAAATCTTAGTCTAAAGAAAATCAATTTAAAAACCTTTTGTATAGGCCTGGATCTTGAACTGGCTACAATAGTATCAAGAAAATTGATCTCATTGTTATCACTATATACTATACACCAGGTGATAACTTTGAAAACTTCATTGCACAGGTGCAGTGCTGTTCATCTCACCTTACATGTCTCATGTCTAAAATTGAATTATGTGACTTAAACAAACGCTGGTGTCCAAAAACAAAGCAAGAAACTGTTATTTCCCTGTCCTATGTCTAATTCATGATACAATCATACAAACTGTCAACCAGGCATCTGTATGCTCTTGTTCTGCATGGAAGATGGCATTCCAATCAACAGACAACCATGCCAATGATGATGTCAGGGCACCTATGAAATGAGGCAGTGTTTGCCGGGTAGTCCCACATCCACGATCGCTGTGCACAGAGTCACAGACAGTGGAGTATGGCACAGAGAAGATGCCTACCAGACTCTCTGATGTGGAGGGCCATAGAGAGAACAGAAGCAAGGCAGTCACAAACTGATGTGACCCGATGGATTATTGTGAATCATTCTGTTGTTTACCAGATGTAATGACAGTTTATAGAGACTGAAACTGTAGCCCAAAGATCAGGGCAGGCAGACCATATGTGACTTTGGAAGAGAGGACCATCTTTTGGCTGTAAGAGCATGGCAGTAGCACCTTAGTATTGCACAGCAAGTGGCATGTAAGCTCGCAGCATCCACTTGACATGTTATATCAAACAAATGGTACACAGAAGGTTTCGGCAAAGTGGTATTTATTGTCAGAGACCTGCTCTATGTCTACCTCTGACATGTCTTCACAGAAGGGAACATCTGGAGTGGAGTCATCAACATGCCACCTGGTTGGTTGAATGGTGGGACACTGTTGTTTTCAGAGATGAGTCCTCATTTAGTCTGGAGAGTGATTGTCAATGTATTCACGTCTGGTGGGAATGTGGAACGTGACTTCAGGACCCAGACATTGTGGAAAGAGACTGATTATGTTTGCCACTCAGACCCCTGTCCGTGAAATTGTATGGGTGAATCGGCAAGGTTTAACTTCTGTCAGGTATTGTAACGAGATCTTGGAACCACATTTGCGGTTGTTGCAAGGTACTGTGGACCCAGACTTCATATTGATGGATGAAAATGCTCGACCTTATAGAGCACGGGTGGTTGATGTTTTCTTGGTAATGGAAGATATTGCACACTTAGTGTGGCCTGTTCGGTCTCCTGATTTGAATCCCATAGTGAATGTCTGGGTTGCACTAGGGAGGCGGTTTGTATCACATCATAACCCACCAACTGCTCTCCAAAACTGTGAGCAGCTCTGCAGGAAAAATGGGCGTTATTGCCTCAACATGAGACTGAGACATGATTGCCTCAGCATGCCCCATCATTGTCAGGCATGTATTGCTGCCAGACATGTATTGCTGCCCCATACTGAGCACATTAAACAGTTGTTGGAATGTGTGTGCAAATCCATTAAGTTGGAAAAAACAAAGAACATTTTTGTCTATTATGCATGTTGCAGTTGTTTACATTCTGAATTCTTTGCATTGTTTGTACTTTACTATCACCTGTTTATAGTGTTTCATTGTGAAATAAAAGCAGCCTTGCAACATTCTGATTCGTTGCTTTAATTTTGGACACCAATGTATATATAGGTGCTGGAAATGCTAAAAAGTGGGTCTTTATGAGTTTAACAAACAATGATGGATTGTTTGTAGCAAACCAACATCCAATGCCTGTCTAGACAGTTATCACCAACCTTACTCCTTTGGATTATAATATCAGTGTAGATGAACCAATGATTTCAGGTCACAGAGCATTGGTAATGGGACTCAATATGATGAGCAAGATTAAATTGCAACCATGTGCATGGCTTCAAGTTACACATTCATTAGAAGGGTTATTAAAGAAAAAGCAGCTCTGTCTGGTGTAAACTGGCAACAGAAAACTGCAGAAATGGGGGAGAGTGACTCATTTGTATGTCTATTCCAAACATTAAGAATGAAATTTTATGACATGTTCCTAATAACCCCCACGATGAATCCTGTAGGCAAATCACAAGGAACAGGGAAATCTATTAAAGGGAAGATGTGGTATACACCTGACTTAGATAAATTCAAATGTATTGCCATAATGTTCAGAGAATGAATAAAGACAGCTTTAGATCTTCCAACTAAAGAGCTGCTTCATTGTAACTATTTAAGAGAAAAGAGAATTTGCAGAAAGGGAGTGGAGGATGCAAAAAATAAATAAAATGACAGGTTCATTAAAGAGGCTTATAATCCATGGAAAGCATCTTGGAATCTGGTAAATGAGCACAGGAAGAAACCTACTCCTCTCTTAGAGTGCTGTAGTCCTGAAGTCTTCAAACAGTATTTTATTGTCGTTGTTGTGGTCTTCAGTTGAGAGACTGGTTTGATGCAGCTCTCCATGCTACTCTATCCTGTGAAAGCTTCTTCATCTCCAAGTAACTACTGCAACCTACATCCTTCTGAATTTGCTTAGTGTATTCATCTCTTGCTCTCCCTTTATGATTTTTACCATCCACACTGCCCTCCAATACTAAATTGGTGACCCCTTGATGCCTCAGAAAATGTCCTACCAACTGATCCCTTCTTCTAGTCAAGTTGTGCCACAAATTCCACTTCTCCCCAACTCTGTTCACTACCTCCTCATTAATTATGTGATCTACCCATCTAATCATCAGCATCCTACTGTAGCACCATATTTTGAAAGCTTCTATTCTCTTCTTGTCCAAACTAGTTATCGTCCATATTTCACTTGTATGCATGGCTACACTCCATACAAATACTTTCAAAAAAGACTTCCTGACACTTAAATCTACACTCAGTGTGAACAAATTTCTCTTCTTCAGAAATGCTTTCCTTGCCATTGCCAGTCTACATTTTATATCCTTTCTACTTTGACCATCATCAGTTATTTTGCTTCTCAAATAGCAGAACTCATTCACTACTTTAAATGTCTCATTTCTCAATCTAATTCCCTCAGAATCACCTGAATTAATTCAACTACATTCCATTATCCTCGATTTGCTTTTGTTGATGTTCATCTTATATCCTCCTTTCAAGACACTGTCCATTCCATTCAACATCTCTTCCAGGTCCTTTGCTGTCTCCAACAGAATTATGTCATCAGCAAACCTTGAACTTTTTATTTCTTCTCCATGGATTTTAATTCCTACTCCAAATTTTTCTTTTGTTTCCTTTACTGCTTGCTCAATATACAGATTGAATAACATAGGGTACAGCCTACAACCTTGTCTCACTCCCTTCCTAAACACTACTTCCCTTTCATGCCCCTCGACTCTTGTAACTGCCATATGGTTTCTGTACAAATTGTAAATAGCTTTTGCGTCCTGTATTTGACACCTGCCACCTTCCGAATTTGAAAGAGAGTATTTCATTCAATATTGTCAAAAGCTTTCTCCAAGTCCACAAATACTAGAAACATAGCTTTGCCTTTCCTTAATCTAGTTTCTAATATGATTCGTGAGGTCAGTATTGCCTCACTTGTTCCAACATTTCTACAGAATCCAAACCGATCTTCCCCAAGGTGAGCTTCTACCAGTTTTTCCATTCGTCTGTAAAGAATTCATGTTAGTATTTTGCAGCCATGATTTATTAAACGATAGTTCACTAATTTTCACACCCGTCAACACCTGCTTTCTTTGGGATTGTAATTATTATATTCTTCCTGAAATCTGAGCGTATTTCACCTGTCTCATACATCTTGCTCATCTGATGGTAGAATTTTGTCAGGGCTGGCTCTCCTAAGGCTATCAGTAGTTCTAATGGAATGTTGTCTACTTCTGGGGCCTTGTTTCAACTTAGATCTTTCAGTGATCTGTCAAATTCTTCACACAGTATTATATCTCCCATTCCATCTTCATCTATGTCCTCTTCCATTTCCATAATACTGCCCTCAAGTATAATGCCCTTGTATACACCCTCAATATACTCCTTCCACCTTGCTGCTTTCCCTTCTTTGCTTGGAAGTGGTTTTCCATCTGAGCTCTTGACATTCATACAAGTGGTTCTCTTTTCTCCAAATGTCTCTATAATTTTCCTGCAGGCAGTATCTATCTTACCCCTATTTTATTATGATAGTGAAAAATATTGTAAGTAGAATACCAGACTCAGGCTTAGATTCTATAGCTCCTATAAAAAAAATGTAAGCCGTTTCACTATTAAAAACTGTGTGCACCCTAAGGTCATTGTAAAAATAGTGAAATCATATAAGCATCCAGAGAGTGCAGGTATCTGTGGCATGTCTTCCACAGTCCTGAAGAAAATTATTCCACAACGTGTTCAACCACTAGCCATATTTGTTGTTGTTGTTGTTGTTGTTGTTGTTGTGGTCTTCAGTCCTGAGACTGGTTTGATGCAGCTCTCCATGCTACTCTATCCTGTGCAAGCTGCTTCATCTCCCAGTACCTACTGCAGCCTACATCCTTCTGAATCTGCTTAGTGTATTCATCTCTTGGTCTCCCTCTACGATTTTTACCCTCCACGCTGCCCTCCAGTACTAAATTGGTAATCCCTTGATGCCTCAGAACATGCCCTACCAACCAATCCCTTCTTCTAGTCAAGTTTTGCCACAAACTCCTCTTCTCCCCAATTATATTCAATACCTCATCATTAGTTGTGTGATCTACCCATCTAACCTTCAGCATTCTTCTGTAGCCCCACATTTAGAAAGCTTCTATTCTCTTCTTGTCTAAACTATTTATCGCCCATGTTTCACTTCCATACATGGCTACACTCCATACAAATACTTTCAGAAACGACTTCCTGACACTTAAATCTATACTCGATGTTAACAAATTTCTCTTCTTCAGACACTGTCCATTCCGTTCAACTACTCTTCCAGGTCCTTTGCTGTCTCTGAAAGAATTACAATGTCATCGGCAAACCTCAAAGTTTTTATTCCTTCTCCATGGATTTTAATTCATACCCCAAATTTTTCTTTTGTTTCCTTTACTGCTTGCTCAGCATACAGATTGAATAACATTGGGGATAGGCTACAACCCTGTCTCACTCCCTTCCCAACCACTGTTTCCCTTTCATGCCCCTTGACCCTTATAACTGCCATCTGGTGTCTGTACAAATTGTAAAAAGCCTTTCGCTCCCTGTATTTGAAGGAGAGTATTCCAGTCAACATTGTCAAAAGCTTTCTCTAAGTCTACAAATGCTAGAAACATAGCTTTGCATTTCCTTAATCTTTCTTCTAAGATAAGTCATAGGGTCAGTATTGCCTCACGTGTTCCAATATTTCTACGGAATCCAAACTGATCTTCCCCGAGGTCGGCTTCTACCAGTTTTTCCATTCGTCTGTAAAGAATTCACGTTAGTATTTTGCAGCTGTGACTTATTAAACAGATAGTTCAGTAATTTTTATATCTGTCAACACCTGCTTTTTTTGGGATTGGAATTTTATATTCTTCTTGAAGTCTGAGGGAATTTTGCCTGTCTCATACATATTGCTCCCCAGATGGTAGAGTTTTGTCAGGACTGGCTCTCCCAAAGCTGTCAGTAGTTCTAATGGAATGTTGTCTACTCCCGGGGCCTTGTTTCGACTTAGGTCTTTCAGTGCTCTGTCAAACTCTTCACGCAGTATCATATCTCCCATTTCATCAACATCTACCTCCTCTTCCATTTCCATAATATTGTCCTCAAGAACATCGCTCCTGTATAGACCCTCTATATACTCCTTCCACCTTTCTGCTTTCACTTCTTTGCTTAGAACTGGGTTTCCATCTGAGCTCTTGATATTCATGCAAGTGGTTCTCTTTTCTCCAAAGGCCTCTTTAATTTTCCTGTAGGCAGTATCTATCTTACCCCTCATGAGATAAGCCTCTACATCCTTACATTTGTCCTCTAGCCATCCCTGCTTAGCCATTTTGCACTTCCTGTCGATCTCATTTTTGAGATGTTTGTATTCCTTTTTGCCTGCTTCACTTACTGCATTTTTTTTTTATTTTCTCCTTTCATCAGTTAAATTCAGTATCTCTTCTGTTACCCAAGGATTTCTACTAGCCCTCATCTTTTTGCCTACTTGATCTTCTGCTGCCTTCACTATTTCATTCCTCAAAGCTACCCATTCTTCTTCTACTGTATTTCTTTCCCCCATTCCTGTCAATTGTTCCCTTATGCTCTCCCTGAAACTCTGTACTACCTCTGGTTTAGTCAGTTTATCCAGGTCCCATCTCCTTAAATTCCCACCTTTTTGCAGTTTCTTCAGTTTTAATCTACAGTTCATAACCAATAGATTGTGGTCAGAGTCCGCATCTGCCCCTGGAAATGTCTTACAATTTAAAATCTGGTTCCTAAATCTCTGTATTACCATTATATAATCTATCTGAAACCTTGTAGTATCTCCAGGGTTCTTCCATGTATACGACCTTCTTTAATGATTCTTGAACTATGGTTAAGCTTCCTCTTTCATTTCTTAGCCCCAATCCATATTCACCTACTATGTTTCCTTCTCTTCCATTTCCTACTGTCGAATTCCAGTCACCCATGACTATTAAATTTTCATCTCCCTTCACTACCTGAATAATTTCTTTTATCTCATCATACATTTCATCAACTTCTTCATCATCTGCAGAGCTAGTTGGCATATAAACTTGTATTACTGTTGTAGGTTTGGGCTTCGTGCCTATCTTGGCCACAATAATGCGTTCACTATGCTGTTTGTAGTAGCTTACCCGCACTCCTATTTTTTTAATTCAGTATTAAACCTACTCCTGCATTACCCGTATTTGATTTTGTATTTATAACCCTGTGTTCACCTGACCAAAAGCCTTGTTCCTCCTGCCACCAAACTTCACTAATTCCCACTGTATCTAACTTTAACCTATCCATTTTCCTTTTTAAATTTTCTAACCTACCTGCCCGATTAAGGGATCTGACATTCCACGCTCCGACCCGTAGAATGCCAGTTTTCTTTCTCCTGATAACGACATCCTCTTGAGTAGTCCCCGCCCGGAGATCCAAATGGGGGACTATTTTACCTCTGGAATATTTTACCCAATGGGACGCCATCATCATTTAATCATACAGTAAAGCTGCATGCCCCTGGAAAAAATTACAGCTGTAGTTTCCCCTTGCTTTCAGCGATTCACAGTACCACAACAGCAAGGCCGTTTTGTTTAGTGTTACAGGGCCAGATCAGTCAATCATCTAGACTGTTGCCCCTGCAACTACTGAAAAGGCTGCTGCCCCTCTTCAGGAACCACACGTTTGTCTGGCCTCTCAACAGATACCCCTCCATTGTGGTTGCACCTACGGTACGGCTATTTGTATCATTGAGGCATGCAAGCCTCCCCACCAACGGTAAGGTCCATGGTTCGTGGGGGGGCTAGCCATAGTAATGAACATATATTTATTCTTTGGTGTCCTTTCAGAATTCATGAAACTGGCATGGATGGCACCAGTCTACAAAAAAGGTGACTCATATGAAGTATCGCATTTTAGACTAATTTCAGTACTACCAATTTACCTAAAGTTATGAAGTCTGTTATGAAACACCAGGTACTAAGTTACTTTGAAGACAATTAACTCTTCCAGGATACACAGCAGGGTTTTCATAAGGAAAGTCAACAGTTACAGCAACACTGGATTTAATTACAAAGCAAATGAAACTATATGGTTCCAGAGATTTTTTCAGGTCTCACACATCTATGATGTGTATATGCAATCTGAAGTGGTGGATAAAAATTAAAAAGATAAGGGAGGAGTTTGAAGGCAGAGAAAGTGTGGCACTGACACTGTGACCTTAGCAAGACATTTGACTGCATCTCTGACAATATACTGCTTAATCAGCAAAACTGTTTGATACTGGAGGTGTTGTTCTGGTGACTTTTCAGTCTTACCTTGAAAACTGAAGATAAATAGAATCAGTCTATGGAGCAATCTCCCAAGAATAAAAATTGGAGCATGGCGTGCCTCAGCAATCCATCATAGGGCTTCTCCTGTTTCTTATTTATCTCAGTGATATATGTTATGACAACTACATGTTACAGTTTGCTGATAACACCACCCTTTTCACCAAAGGAAAAACTGCTCTACAACAACAGATGTGCTCTTTGAAAACATCAAAGAGTGGTCCATCAAAAATAAAATGAAAATGAACAAAGGAAAAACACATCATCTGACATGCAGCCTCAGCAATGTTGGATGCTAGGGTAATACGGAGGTTGTCAAACTGCTGGGCAAGCTATCAATGAATGATTGCGTGGTCCAAGATCTCCCAAGTTATATTCCATATGAGTAGATTCAAGAGTGTATTAACTGAACAGTATCTAATTACTGTGTATTATGCGCTATTTCATAGCAGTATTAATTATGGGCTCCTGTTATGGTGACAGTCTTCAGTTTGCAAGGATATGTCAACGCTACAAAAAAGCTATCAGGATCTTCACTTCAAGCAAAAAGCTGGAGCACTGCAAGTCTGTATTCACTCAGTTAGGAACAGTGACAATTTTCAGCCAGTATGTGTTTTTGTGCCCAAACAGTTTAAAAGAAAACCAAGGGGCTTACAGGATGAGACAAGAAATATGTAATTACAACACCCACAACAAGAGGGACTTTGAAATACCAAGCTGCTGACTGTCTGGAACACAATACAATTTTCCAATGGTTGCACTAAAATTTTCAATACACTGCTTTGGGAAGTGCAGTGTCTGCCATAAGTACCATTCAAATGGAAAATTCCACAGGACGTGAAACAGCAACGTTATATTCTCCTGAAGAATTTTTCAACGGTGACCAGAGTGATTGGACAAGCTGTATTTTTCATTGTTTGTTGTAATCATCTGTTTTACATGTCCTTTTTCTGTTACATGAACAATTTTAAAAACTCACATGTATGTAATTTTGATGCAGTCTATCCAATCATGACTGGTAAATAATGCATATTTAGTAATAAAGTAAAGTAATATAAGTCATTCCATTTTTTGTATAAACTTCCATTGTGTGCTTCATAATGTCTAACATCTCCCAATGATTAATGATACTTAGATCCTGTTGAATATGCAGCTAATATCTGAGTGCAGTCAGTGAACAACTTGAAGCTGCATTTGTTACAAAACATTCCTTCCTTCTTATGTGTAGTATAAATAATAATAAGAAGAATAAGAATAATGTCATGTGACTCTCTGGCAGAGTGCCAGTCTTTCAATTGGATGGCACTTTGGTGATTTGCATGTTCCTATCTTACTCCATTTATCAATCTGAAGAAGGAGGACATACAGTTTAATGTAGAACCCAAGCCACATGTCATTCCTGATTACTCATAAAATTGTTGAGAGGTGAAGGCTAGATTAAAAGCAGACTGAAAATTTCTGTGGTCCAGCTGGAATTCAATCCCATGACAATTCGGTTTCCAGGGACATGCTTTACCACTAGACCACCAGGCATGACTTGATGGGTGACTTTTATTATGATTATACTGAAAGCAATTTTCCTTTTCTCTGTACTATATTTGCATTTTTACGTGATGGATTCTAGTCTAATATTTACCTACCAATGATTGCCATCCCTATATGTATATTAGTACAAGATGACATAATAACTTTTTTGCTTCAACTACATGATTAACAAAGATGTTTGTTACTTTTCCTGGAACAGGTGAACTCTTAAGTAGTCTACGTTTTCGTAAGTAACTTTAGAATCTGAAGTGATTCTGTAGTAATTTTACGTGTGGTGTTCATTTGCTGATGCATGAATGTTGTAGCTGAGACCTTTGTGTAACAGCCGTTTCTCATTGTTATCAGATGGTAGTGCAGCGCTAATATACTGGACTAGCATTCAGAAGGACTGTGATTAAAATCATCATTTAGCTACCCAGATGTATGCTTCTGTGTGTTCTCTTGACTGAATAATACAAATGCCAGCCCATTATGCTATGTCCCTCTTATGAGACAGCAACCTGCAAACATGCAAAACACCCATGCCTTGTGGGTGGCCACACTTCAGGCCTTCTTTGCCACAACAGGAAAAAGTGCTGCAAGTCAAACACTGACTCACACCCACCCAGCATGTTGGTAAATGTTCCAGGCAACAACATTAATGATGACAGAAACACACTGATTTACTGTCCTCGAAGCCTCTGGCTGCCACCATGTAAGGCGCCAAGTCCACTGCCAGTAGAATGCGCTTCCATGACCACAGCACTGTGATCACGGGCACTATTTTCCTGGACCATGTCATATGCCCACCAGCTGCTCACACCATATTGGAGCGCTGCAACAGTATTTAGGCCGATGCTCAGCCACAGACCGGCAATTTTGTTTCAGTTATCAAAGCAGTGACCCCTTAGAGTTCTCTAGGCCAGGTGCTTGCTGCATCTGCATCCCATCAATCAGAGCTCTTACAAGGAGCAATCATCACACCTTCACCATGTAGGGTATATCTTCTAACCCCTATTGACCTTAGGGCAATGACTTTTTTCTCTTCAGACCGAGACCTAATGCAAACTAGGTGCTTACAGTCTCCCTTTGCTGAAACCATGACTGACTGTGTCATTAAATTCTGAACTTCCTTGATTATTCTGAATTTGCAAGTTTTTGTTATTCACTTTGGCATTCAGTAACTTAACGATTATTTTTCTTTCTTGTTTGGGACTCAATGCACCACACAAACTTTCATTTGTGTGTAAGATAATACTCCACAAAGGAGGCTTGTGTTCTTTAATATTGAAATAAAACTATCTGGGCAGTGTTCTCTTGCACTTCCACCAGCACAAGTATACCACTTGAAAAGGACATGGCTAGTTCCCTTCCTGATTCTGAACTTGTCATCCATCTCTAATGAGCTTGTCAACAGGATCTTAAACACTTATTTTCCTTTTCGTTGCTGAGAGAACTTTTGAACTGCAGAAGGTAGTTGTGCAGTCATGAGTGGAGAAGTATGACTTTGCATATTTATTGTTGTTCATTATACTATACTCAGCCTACAGTGTCATATATTAATTTTGTTTTTGTTTTCACTGCAGATAAAGTTTATCTCTGGTAACTTTCTGTTTAATTTATGGATGTTTCAGGTGGTGATCAGTTTTATTTTGGATAAGAGGACAATACTTTATCTGTTAGTGGCAGACTGTGAGAAATATGTGACTGTGCATGATTAAATTTTTAATTTGTGTGCCCATAACATATAGAATAGTTGTATAAATAAATTTTGTTGTGTCACATAAAACCTTTCTCAACTATGTAAAAATGATATTCTTCACTGTTATGTTTTGCAGGAAATCTATGCTTAGTTCTGTCTGAACCTTGCTCATTCATTCATTTGTACATTGTGTTCTGTAATCTCATAATGAGGGTGAGCCTTCAGGGACGTGGAATGAGTCAAACTATACATTAACAGGCAGAGGTAACTGGGTATATTATAGTTACATGGAATTTACATCATTGAGTTAAAATAATCTGATAAATTGTATTAGTACTGGCTAATGAGATATTCTTCTACTTTGTTTTAAAATTTACAGACAAAAAAGTAAAGTATGCAGAAGGGAAGGAAGAAATAAAATGAAACTTCACAGTTTAAAGGGGTATGTGATGTTACTTCACAAATACAAAATCAAATCAAATTTACAAAGAAGTTGGCAGTACGAGCATGAGTATGATGTTGTACCACCTCTGGCTTTGATGTGTGGACTGATTCAGCTGGGAAGAGTGTCATCAAGCTCTTACATCCTCTCGTGAGACCAGCTGGCTGACAACTGTTGTAACTGGTCCTTGATAACTAGGGTAGGCACTGGGATGAAGTTGACGTCCGATGTGGTCCCATACATGTTCTGTAGATCTTTCTGGCCACAGGACTACCTCAACATAATGCAGACAGTACATAGAGATACATGCCACATGTGGAGGAACATTTTCCTGTTGAAAACGGCATTACAATACTGTTGCATGTGAGCTAATGTGACGTACTGTTGTGTCATCAGAGTCACTCAGTCACTACCTCACTACCAGCTAAGACCTGACACAATGGATCTCCACACCCTGACACCAGGAGTAACACTGCTGTGCTTCTCCAAAACATTGGATGAATGGGATCTTTGCTCATGTCACCACCATACTCACCAATGATGACAGTTGTGGGTACCGTATTTACTCGAATCTAAGCCGCACTTTTTTTCCGATTTTTGTAATCCAAAAAACCGCCTGCGGCTTAGAATCGAGTGCAAAGTAAGCGGAAGTTCTGAAAAATGTTTGTAGATGCCACCACAACTAACTTCTACTGTCGAATATATGTAGTGCTACACAGGCATGCTTTGCAGGCACAAAGATAAATACTGGCGCTAAAACCTCTGCGCCAGTAACTAAATTTTTAAAAGAAGTGGAAGACGAGATTTTTTATCCGCCCCGAGTTTCGACCACTACATTTTCATACATTACCCAACGAAGTAGATACAAATTCCGTATTATTCATCTTCGAAAGTAGCAGCATTTCAATGTACTATGAAAATCCGACTGGCAAGACTGTTTGGGATGTTTGTGAATCTGGCCAACTCTACCTTCTGAATTTTTTCCTACCTGTGAGAAAAGATGGTTGCTAATAGGAATTTTTATGAATTGTGAATCACATGCAGTATTCTCTTCACCATAAGAATAATACTAATATAAACATTTTGCCTTGTATTCTTTCATGTTTGCTGTCTAATAAACTACGAAACTAGAGTGAGACAACAGCAAACACGGAAGAATATACATATCACGTCATGTTTATATTCGTATTATTCTTATGCCTAATAGTGATACAGTCAGAAACGAAGCACGGCAATTGACTAGATTTTTAAATCTAAGATGACTCTAATTTCTGTGCAGAATGTAACGTACTACAGAGGCGTCTACAAAGATTTTCAGAGAAAAATTTTCGCTGAACTCTCATTCAGAACATCTTCTATCATACGCAGTCTATTATTTGGTTCTTGTAGATCATTATCAAATAAAGCATTAGTGTAAGTAACAACAAATAGCAGTCTCTTGCCATTGTTTCGCTAATGAGATGATTCCTCTCTTTTTTTATTGTAAGCAGCGGTAGCGCGCACAAAAGCAAGGCATGCCGCTAGCGGCGACTGGTCGTAAACACTCATTATCAGAATGCAACAAACAATGCATGACACAGTACAGTAATGCATTTTCAGCTTAGAGTGACACGTAAAGATCTATAACAAAGAGAACGGCACTTATCAGATCAAAGAAAAATAAGCAATCAATTCAAACCAAACGAAGCACGTGAAAAAGGAAGGGTACCCGTATAAATACGGACAGAGCGCCTGACGCATTGCAATGGCTACCTGGTAAAGCTTAACTGCTAAGTTTACAACTCGAACCAAACTACTGTAGCTGTATCATCATTCATTCGACCTAAATTATGTCTCATATTACAATGGACCAACTTTGTTTCGATCTGGAGGTGCGGCCAAAAACTTTTCTCTCCCCTTGAACTTCGAGTCTCAAATTTCAGGTGCGGCTTAGATTTGGGAAATTGTTTTTTCCTTGATTTCGAGTCTCATTTTTCAGGTGCAGCTTAGATTCGAGTGCGGCTTAGATTCGAGTAAATACGGTAGTGAAGAACCTCGGTTCATTGCTGAACACAATGTGAAGCTATTTATCAACAGTCCATGCTTCCAGGTTATTGCACCACTCCGGACACAGCAATTTATGTTATGGTGTAATGGTAGCCTGTGAGTGAGACAGTTATTCCATATTCTGTCTGTTGATAGTCACATATACCCATACGAACAATACACTGATGACACAGCATATTGCAGGGAGTCCATCACTTACTCTTGGATGGCAGGTGCAGGTGTGAAGGGGCTGCAGTGTGTGTGGTGCACAATGTGGCAATTCTCCCTTGACATGATCGACCAGGACCTTAACGACGAGTGTGCCTACTCTCACATTCCCATGCAGTCCAACTAATTTGGATACTGCATGATCCGATCAGATAGCCAAATGGAGACTCCCATGCTAAGGCCCCTTTCAAACTCTGTCACATACTTATAGTGCTGCCTCACACAAGTACACAGCAATCTGTGTCCTTCATAGTCATCACTCAACATCTGGCAATGTTCACGCCATTTATATGTACTATCAGGCCTGCTAAAACACTAAACATGAAGAACAGTAATCCACTCCAGTAGCCATTCTACCTGTCATAGAGTGCTGCAGCTCCAAGTGTTTACTTACCCATCAATCATGTGAGGTGTACGGAGTTACAATGAAATCTGACCATCTCTTCCAGATGCTTCATGTTTTTGCCAGACAGTTTATTTATGGATGTTCAGTTTCCTACTTCATACCTATTGGAAACTTATCATACATCTCTGTGCCAGAATGCAAAACTCCATTCTGAATCCTAGAGAGAAATGTATTTTGAATATATTCACCATTATCAAAGTAAAACACACTTATTTGAAAGATTATCTCAGAAGCTGTCTGTCCATTCTGTTTTAGGCTTTTTGTGGCAGGTTCCCTCACATACTGGGCTGGGAAGATTCTCAAAACAGGTCATGATTGATTCCTTTCTTCAGTCCTTGTGCAGCTGAGTGAGTGCTCCATCTGTAGTACACTCCGATTAGTAAAAATAGCCAAGGCCATAGAATATCTGATTTATTAAAATGACCAGTTTCAGTACATTTAACCAGCCATCTTCAGATTATGGACACCATTTGCGAAGAACCTAATGGTGTTCCGAAAAGATAGGCTAAACACGCTTGGCGGTGGCGTGTTTGTTGCTGTTAAAAGTAGTCTAACTTGTCGCAAAATTGAAGTAGATACTTCCTGTGAGTTAGTATGGGCAGAGGTCATTGTTGGAAAATGGAATAAAATAATAATTGGATCCTTTTACCAACCTCCCAGTTCAGATGATACAGTTGCTGAAAGGTTCAAAGAAAACTTGAGTTTGATTTTAAACATGTGCCCAACTCATATGATAATAGTTGGTGGTGACTTTAATTTACCCTCAATGTTGGTGAAAACACATGTTTAATTCCGGAGGTATGCATAAAATATCATCTGAAATTGTGCTAAACGCATTCTCTAAAAATTATTTCGAATAGTGAGTTCATGAGCCCACGTGAATAGTAAACGGTTGTGAAAACACACTTGACCTCTTAGCAACAAATAATCCTGAGTTAATAAAGAGCATCAAAAGTGATATAGGGATTAGTGAACACAGGGTTGTCGTAGTGAGATTGAATATAGTAATACCCAAATCCTCGAAAAATAAGTGAAAAATATACCTATTCAAAAGGGCAGATAAAAATTCACTTGAAGCCTTCCTGAGAGACAATATCTGCTCATTCCAAACTAATAATATAAGTGTAGACCAGATGTGGCTTAAATTCAAAGAAATAGTACCATCAGCAATTGAGACGTTTATACCAAATAAACTAACAAATGATGGAGCTGATCCTCCTTGGTACCAAAATGGCTTAGAACACTGTTGCAGAAACAACAAAACAAACATGCCAAATTTAAAAAGACACAAAATCCCCAAGGTTGGTGATCCTTTACAGAAGCTCGAAACTTAGTGCGGAGTTCAATGTGAGATGCCTATAACATTTTCCACAATGAAAATTTGTCTCGAAACCTGGCAGAAAATCCAAAGAGATTCTGGTCGTATGTGAAGTATGTTAGCAGCAAGAAACAATCAGTGCCTTCTCTGCATGATAACAATGGAGATACTATCGAAGACAGTGCTGCCAAAGCAGATTTACTAAACACAGCCTTCCGAAATGCCTTCACAAAAGAAGACGAAGTAAATATTCCAGAATTCAAATTGAGAACAGCTGCCAACACGAGTAACATAGAAGTAAATATCCTTGGAGTAGTGAAGCAACTCAATTCACTTAATAAAAACAAGTTTTCTGGTCCAGACTGTATACCAATTAGGTTCTTTTCAGAGTATGCTGATGCATTAGCTCCATACTTAACAATCATATACAACCGTTTGCTCGATGAAAGATCCATACCCAAAGAGTGGAAAGTTGCACAGGTCATACCAATATTCAAGAAAGGTAGTAGGAGTAATCCACTAAATTACAGGCCCATATCATTAACATCGATATGCAGCAGGATTTTCGAACATATATTGTGTTCGAACATTATGAATTACCTCAAAGGAAATGGTCTGTTGACACACAGTCAACATGGGTTTAGAAAACATTGTTCCTGTAAAACACAACTAGCTCTTTTTCACATGAAGTGCTGAGTGCTATTGACAAAGGATTTCAGATTGATTCTCTATTCCTGGATTTCTGGAATGCTTTTGACACTGTACCACTCAAGCGGCTTGTAGTAAAATTGCATGCTTATGGAATATCATCTCAGTTATGTGACTGGATTTGTGATTTCCTGTCAGAGAGGTCACAGTTTGTACTAATTGATGGAAAGTCATCGAGTAAAACAGAAGTGATTTCAGGCGTTCCCCAAGGAAGTGTTATAGGCCCTTTGCTGTTCCTTATCTATATAAATGATTTGGGAGACAATCTGAGCAGCCATCTTCGGTTGTTTGCAGATGATGCTGTCATTTATCAACAAATAAAGTCATCAGAAGATCAAAACAAATTGCAAAACGATTTAGAAAAAATATCTGAATGGTGCGAAAAGTGGCAGTTGACCCTAAATAACGAAAAGTGTGAGGTCATCCACATGAGTGCTAAAAGGAACTCATGAAACATCGGTTACATGATAAATCAATCTAATCTAAAAGCCGTAAATTCAACTACATACCTAGGTATTACAATTACAAACAACTTAAATTGGAAAGAACACAGAAAATTTTGTGGCGAAGGCTAACCAAAGGCTGTGTTTTATTGCCAGGACACTTAGAAAATGTAACAGACCTACTAAGGAGACTGCCTGCACTACACTTGTCTGTCCTCTTTTAGAATACTGCAGCACAGTGTGGGATCCTTACCAGACAGGACTGATGGAGTACATCGAAAAAGTTCAAAGAAAGGCAGCATGTTTTGTATTATCACGAAATATGGGAGAGAGTGTCACAGAAATGATACAGGATTTGGGCTGGAAACTATTAAAAGAAAGGCATTTTTCGTTGCGACAGAATTTTCTCACGAAATTCCAATCACCAACTTTCTCCTCCGAATGCGAAAATATTTTGTTGGCACTGACCTACATAGAGCGGAACGATCACCACGATAAAATAAGGGAAATCAGAGCTCATACAGAAAGATACAGGTGTTCATTCTTTCCACTCTGTACGAGATTGGAATAGTAGAGAATTGTGAAGGTGGTTCGATGAACCCTCTGCCAAGCACTTAAATGTGATTTGCAGAGTATTCATGTAGATGTAGATGAGCTGTAGTGTGGTGAACAGCTGTATCTGGTCACAACTGTAGCAATGCTAATTGGATCCTCCTATCGCCCACCAGGCTCCTCTCCTGATGTAACCGGAAGCTTTAGAGAAAACCTCAGTTCATTTGCACATACTTTCCCCAATCATACTGTAATCATTTTTGGAGGCTTTAATCATCCAACAGTTAGGAAAATTAAAATTTTGTTAGTGGTGGGTGTGGTAAGACATCTTCTGAAACTTTACTAAATGCCTTCTCTGAAAACTACCTAGAACAGATAGTTAGGAATGCACTTGTGATGAAAATATATTGGATATAATGGCAACAAACAGACCTGATGTCTTTGAGGATATCAGTGATCATGACATAGCTGTGGCAGCAAAGATTACCAAAAGTATATATATTCAGTAAAATAATTAAAAAATCAGTAATATCATTATAATAGAAGGAAACATTCCACGTGGGAAAAATTATATATAAAAACAAAGATGAGGTGACTTACCAAACGAAAGCGCTGGCAGGTCGATAGACACACAAACAAACACAAACATACACACAAAATTCAAGCTTTCGCAACAAACTGTTGCCTCATCAGGAAAGAGGGAAGGAGAGGGGAAGACGAAAGGAAGTGGGTTTTAAGGGAGAGGGTAAGGAGTCATTCCAATCCCGGGAGCGGAAAGACTTACCTTAGGGGGAAAAAAGGACAGGTATACACTCGCACACACGCACATATCCATCCACACATACAGACACAAGCAGACATATTTAAAGACCAATATGTCTGCTTGTGTCTGTATGTGTGGATGGATATGTGCGTGTGTGCGAGTGTATACCTGTCCTTTTTTCCCCCTAAGGTAAGTCTTTCCGCTCCCGGGATTGGAATGACTCCTTACCCTCTCCCTTAAAACCCACTTCCTTTCGTCTTCCCCTCTCCTTCCCTCTTTCCTGATGAGGCAACAGTTTGTTGCGAAAGCTTGAATTTTGTGTGTATGTTTGTGTTTGTTTGTGTGTCTATCGACCTGCCAGCGCTTTCGTTCGGTAAGTCACCTCATCTTTGTTTTTATATATAATTAAAAAATCAGTAGTTTCATATCTCATTAAGGAACTCAAAACTTTCAGCACAGCTTAGGAGCATGTAGAGGAACTCTAGCTCAAGCTTAAAACAATAGTTGACCATGCACTGAATAGATATATACTCAGTTGAACAGTTCATGATGGGAGGGAACATCTATGATATACAGTCACTGTAAAGAAAGTTCTAAAGGAACAGAGATACTGCATAACAGACATAGAAGAAGAAGAAGAAGATGATGATGATGATGAAGAAGAAGAAGCCTAGGTCTGTAGATAGAGAGGTGCTGAATGAAAGACATTTGGCTGTCAAGAGAGTGATGCATAATGCCTTCAATGACTAAACATAGCAAAATATTGCTAAATGACATTTCACAAAATCCAAAGAAATTCTGGTCATACGTAAAGGCTGTTAGGGGCACCAATGTTAGTGTCCAGTCCCTAGTGAATGAGACAGGAACTGAAATTGAGGATAGCAAAGCAAAAGCCGAAATCCTTAACTCCATTTTCAAATGTTCCTTTACAATGGAAAACTCAGGAGATCTGCCTCAATTTAATCCTCATATCACTGAAAAGATGAATGAAATAAGTATTAGTGTCAGTGGTGTTGAGAAACAGCTGAAATCAGTAAAATTGAACAAAGCTCTGGGCACCAATGGAATCCCTGTCAGATTCTATACTGAATTTGCAGCTGAGTTAGCACTTCATCTAACTATAATCCATCGTAGATCTCTCAAACAAAAAAACATGCCCAGTTCTTGGAAAAAGGCACAGGTCACACTCATCTACAAGAAGGGTAGCAGAAGTGATCCATAAAACTACTGTCCAGTACCTTTGACAGTGATTTGTTGTAGAATCTTAGAACATATTTTGAGCTAAAATATAATGAGGTAGGTTGAACAGAATGACCTCCTCATAGTTTGGTACTTATTTCCTGATAGTGGCTATCGAGATTAATCCATTGATGTGTAACAGTAAGGTCTTTAAAGGTCAACGAAGGTCAAAAAGGTGGCATGAACGTCCATTTAAAGAAGGTGTTCAAAGTGATGACCATTGGTATCAATGCAGTGCTGCAATCTTTTTATCATGGATTGACTGGTATTCCTTATCACTTCGGCATTTATTGAAGCATATGCTCCGACAATTCTCTCTCGTATATTGTGCAAATAGTAAATCTTTGCCGAATACGGCATATCCGAAATTGACATGTAAACACCATTAGACAGTTTCGCAATACAACACTAACAGGAACAGTAACATTAGTATCATAGAATCAAGTGAACATGAATGATGTATTCCTTCAAAGAACAAGTCAATATGTTTCCAATTTACGGAAAATGCCAATGAAATTCAGTGAGAGCTAGAGACTTATTCACTGAAAGATATCCTCATTGTATTCACCCTACACATTGTACATTCAAATATGTGTATGATAAATTGAGAACAACTGGATCTTTAATGCATCAGAAACATATCTGGCAAAGGAAAGTTACTAATGAGGAAACGGAAGTTGATACTCTTGCCACTATGGTTCGAGATCCTTGTGTTAGTTCACGTCAAATCGCAATGGAATCTGGCATGGGCCAGAGTAGTTGTTCATGTTCTGCATCACCATAAATATCATCCTTACCATATCAATCTCCACCAAGAGTTAACTGGTACAGATTGTATGTGTAGCATTGAATTATGCTGATGGGCTCAACTTCAGATTCAGAGCGATGACACATTTATTAATTTGATTTTATTTACTTATGAGGCTACATTCACAGACCATGGAAATGTTAATTTGCATAACATGCATTGTTGGGCAACTGAAAATCCATGTTGGCTGCAGCAAGTTGCACACCAAAAACCATGGTCAGTGAATGTATGGTGTGGGATTCTGGAGGACAGAATTATGGGCCCCTATTTCATTGAAGGAAATCTTAATGGTAGGAATTACACCACATTCCTACAGAAACATTAGGTCTTTTATTGGAAGAAATACCTTTAGGAACAGGGAACAGAATGTGGTATCAACATGATGGGTGTCTGGCACCTTTTTCACTGATGGCTATAAATGAGTTGCAGACAAAATTCCCTGATCATTGGATTTGACACGGAGAAGATTTATCGTGGCTGGCTCATTTGCCAGACTTGATGCCTCTGGATTTTTTCTTGTGGGGATTCATCAAAGACATTGTCTATACAGACGTTCCAACTATACCTGAAGATATGCGAGAGAGAATTGTCAGAGCATGTACTTCAATAAGTGCCGATGTGATAAGGAATACCACTCATTCCATGATAAGAAGATTGCAGCACTGCATTGATACCAATGGTCATCACTTCGAACACCTTCTGTAAATGGACGTTCATGCCACCTTTGTGACCTTTGCTGACCTTCAAAGACCTTACTGTTACACATCATTGGATTCATCTCAATAGCCACTATCAGGAAATAAGTACCAAACTATAGCATCCCATTTAAAAAAAAAAAAAAAAAAGTTGACCTTCATATCTCTGAAGCAACCCCACCTAGCAACAAAAAGCCAACATCATATTACGGCCCCCATTGTCCCATGCGACTTTCGTCCAACAAACTTTTGCAGCTCCTATCATACTTTTGGAGTTATTCTTGGTGGCAGTAGTTAGTGACTCACCCTGTATAATGAAGTGTTACCTGAGAAAAGCTGCACAAACATTCAGTCAGATCTTGAAAAGGTTTCAATGTGTTGCTGAGGTTGGCAACTTGCTCAAAATATTCAGAAATGTAAAATTCTGCACTTCACAAAATGAAAAAATGTATTATCCTACAACTATAGTATCAATAAGTCACTGTTAGAAATGGCCAACTCATACAAATACCTAGGTGTAACACTTTGTAGGGATATAAAATGGAATGATCACTTAGGTTCAGTCACTGGTAAAACAAGTGGTGGTAGACTTCACTTTATTGGTAGAATACTGGGGAAGTGTAATCAGCCAACAAAAGAGATTGCTTACAAATTGATCTTGCGAATGGTTCTAAAATATTGCTCATATGTGTGGAACCCATACCAGATAGGTACTAACAGGGGATACAGAATGTATACATAGAAGGGCAGAATGGTCACAGATTTGGTTGATCCACGGGAGAATGTCACAGAGATACTGAAGGAACTGAACTGGCAGACTCTTGAAGACAGGTGTAAACTATCCTGAGAAAGTCTATTAACAACGTTTCAAGAACTGGCTTTAAATGAGGATAAGATTAGCATAATTACTACATACACAGATACATTCAAACAACCAGTCTTCCCACATGGTGGTTTTTGGAGTACAGATGTAGATATAGATGGAGATGTAGAACTGTAACAGTTCCAATTGTGCCCATGCACAGCTGTTCACCACATCGCCAGTTCCAGCCAAATGGTGCTCATATTCTTAAGATGGCTGATTAAATGTGTTGAAACTGGTCATTTTAATAAATGAGTTATTCTGTGATCTTGACTGTTCTTACTACCTGATCATCGAGGACAGATCACTGTTACCTCCTTGCCAGTTGGTTAAATTATGTAGTATCCTCCATGTTAATGGGAACTCAAATCTGTTTCCTTGTTAAGAAATCCATGTGGTTTGCAGTGGTCTTTGAATTTAATATTGGCTTTTCATCATTTGGCAACAAGATACAAGATGTGGCAGCTGCACCACAGGTGATGAATACTTCAGGCACAGTCACCCTTCTTCATTAATTTTTTCCTGCTTTTCAGCAGATTCTTGAAGAACTGATATTAAGATTCTTATGACCTGTTTTTCTAAATAGACCACTAATAACTCAAATTTTCATAAAATGAGCCTTAACCAGATTTTTTACTGTTAATTAGTTGTATGAATGTATACTTTCCAGGTGTGTATAGTTGATGAAAAGTTCTCAAGTTTCTAGTCAGGTGGCAATCTTAAGGTACTATACTGTTTCGAAAAGTGTCATACACATCTCATCCTGGAGAAGTCACTTCACCAGAAGATGGTGAGTTTTGAAGAGCTACAAACTCATCATTTTTTGGCAAAGTGACTTTGCCAGAAGATGATGTGTATAATAAATTTTGAAATGCTGTGATGTTTTAACATCCTGTTTACAAGTGTTTAGTTTTTCCAATGTAGGTTTGTCTGAATGCAATATATTGATCAGAATTAGACAACATGCACACACAAACACTCTCATGCAAATGTAACACACACACACACACACACACACACACACACACACACACACGACCAGTCTCTTGCTGCTGAGGCTGCCAGAGACTGTGGTCATGTGTGTATGAGTTACATTATACATCAGCAGATTTGATGAGTTGAAAACCTTACAATATAGTTGCCCATTAAAATTCTTAGGATTAATTCTCTTCATATGGTTCAAAGCATATTGATCATTCTCCCATTCATGGTCCTTGGCCACACCAGTGCAACATACATACATGCTGCTGAGTGCAGCTCTTGAAGCACTCAAACACTTTTCCATTAGTGAGGGCCTACTATATTAAAAGTAGTTGTGTTGCTGGTGTCCCACTTTCAGGCGGTGCCCTTTGGCCTGAGTTTGATCATATATTTCCTGTTAGTTAAGTTGAAAACCACAAAGAATATTTAGGTTGGACTGATTTTTCAGACATAATAAAGACAGCCTTTTTTTAATACAAGGTTTTTGCTGCTCTATTTATTTTTTAACTCATGGTGACACAAGTTACACGATGAGCTTGTTTTGGCAATTTGCCATTATCGAGAGTATTTGTGTAGATGTTATAATAGGTATAATATTGTTCCTTATGTTTGTGTTAGTCCACATCTAAATATGGCGCCTTATGCATGTGACATGGCCCATATGGCATCTTGGACTGCAAATGTCAGTTGTCCTTTTGTTATGATACAATCACGTTATTTATATGTTTACTTTTCATCTGTGTGATCTTGTAAGTTATTGTTTGACAGCTTCTGCTCCAGTGATGCTATATGTTTTTGTGTTTATCACGATGATTTACAAAACAGTAGAACACATATCATTTATGAAAAAAAACACAAAAATATTGTCTCTGAAACGCTGGAGCCAAAGTGTCAGAAAAGCTGTGAAAAAATAATTTTACAAAATCAGGCAAATAAAAAGTAAATACATAACTAAAATGATTGTATCCTAACAAAAAGACACTGACATTTACGCTCCAAGGTGCAATGTGCACGATGTCACACCAGTTAAGACATAAGCATAAGATGCCATATGTAGATAGATTAATATAGATGTAAGGAACAATATTACACCTATTATACTATCTTCACAGGTACTCCTAATAATGACAAATTGCTAAAATCATGTAACTTGTTTCAGCATGGTTAAATAAATAAATAGTGTAGCAAAAACCTTGCACTGAAAATAATATATGTCATTCTTCAACCTCACGCAAGCTGTGGGCCCACTGGAAAGGAAATTGTTGAACCACCATTTTTCTTTAATGTGGTTTCAGGCTGTAAAAATGCCTGTGCTGCAAAAACAGTAACACAAGCTGCTACAGGTCACTCAGATCCCTGGATGAGAGTGATCCACAATATGATGACAGTGGTGGGCTGCTCTCATCCTGGGGATCTTAGTGTGACCTGCCTCTGCTTTTTAACCTTCCCCCTCTCTGTCCTTATCTGCTCCCTGAGGAAGGAACTGGTACGTCCAAAAGCAAGGATAATTTCATCACTTTTACCTTTGTACATGTCTGTCAGCAGTACTACATATTTCACCTCCTGGAAGTATGTTATGGCAAGCAATTCTGTCTTGTAATTTATTAGTTTTCTCAGTTAAATTTTCTTTTTATACAAAAAAACCCACCTTACTCAATTTCAAACAAATAAAATTTTTTGCAAGAAGTAGAGATCACAGAGCAAACACTGGATGAGGCTCCATGTGTGAAGTTCCTCGGTATCCAGCATGTGAAAAAGTTAACCAAAAGATTCATTTCTGCCTATTTTATACTCAGAAATCTCCTTCTCTGTGCTGTCATGGAGACAAGATTGCTAGCATATTGTCACTTGGTTCTGTACTACAGTACAATCTTATGGGGCATTTCAGCTAAAGTGAAGAAAGTACACGGGCATGCTGAAAGTAATGCCTCCAAATATTTTATTCTGTTCTCAATATCAGTTGAGGTGTTACATATCATGCATATTACTAGGTCAACTTTCCTGCTTTGTTGTTAAAAGGTGCAACCCTCTGCTGCTAGAGGTCTCCAAATTGTAGCATGTAACATGGCTGTGTGTAACATAACTACGTTGGTGAGTGAGAAATAGTGTGTTGTAATCTATCATAAAACTGAGCCACGTGGGGTAGCTGTGCAGTCTAAGGCGCCTTGCCACAGTTTGCGTGGCTCCTCCCCCCCCCCCCCCCCATCCCCCTCACCCCCCCTCCCCATCGGAGGTTCGAGTCCTCCCTTGGGCATGGGTGTGTGTGTGTTGTTCCTAGTTTAAGTTAGGTTAAGTAGGGCGTAAGCCTGGGGACTGATGACCTCAGCAGTTTGGTCCCATAGAACTTACCACAAATTTCCAAATTTTCAAAAAACAGAAAACACAAATTTCAAGAGCTCATCTGCACATGGAGCACCCTCTCCTTCATCATGATAATGCCAGACCACACATGAGCACTGTAACATCTGCAAAAGTCCGACAACTTGTGTTAACCTCCATCGATCCTCCATACATTCCCAATATGGCCCCATCCAATTTATTCATCTGTTTCCAAAACTTAAAGAACATATTTGAGGACTCCACTTTGATAGTGATGAAGCAATGTGAATGGAGCTTTGATTGTGGCTCCATCAACAAAGTCGAACACTCTACACTGACAGTATCAACAAACTGGTCACTTGATGGGAGAAATGTTCAAAAGAAGAACAGTCACCATACGTGTAATTTTATAAATATGCCTCAATTAGCATATGGCCAGCCGCTGTGGCCGAGCTGTTCTAGGCGCTTCAGTCCGGAACCGAACTGCTGCTACAGTCGCAGATTCGAATCCTACCTCAGGCATGGATGTGTGTGATGTCCTTAGGTTAGTTAGGTTTAAGCAGTTCTAAGTGTAGGGGACTGATGACCTCAGATGTTAAGTCCCATAGTGCTTAGAACCATTTGAACTAGCATATGACTATTTCAATAAGGTTGCATACCATTGGTTCATCTCCTTGCAGGAATACACTGAGACTGTGAGCAATGGGGAAAATGAATCAGTGGTGAGCAACACTTGGGAATTTGAGGAAGATGGGGAGAGTGTCCAGATGGCCAAGGCAGTTAAGACAACTGTTCTAGAGAAGGGGAGTGCCCAGGTTTGAGTCCCAGTCTGATCACAAATTTTCAAGTGCAGCTGTTGCATATTTCAACACCCAAATTCCCTTTAGTTAATAAAGTTTGTTTTATTCAAAAAGCTTAAAGCGTTTTCACACAAAAAGTTTGGAGGCATTAGTTTTCAGCATACCCTCATATTTATTTTAATGCCCTGGATTGTAAGAATACTGAGTAGAATTGATAACAGAAAATCATATTTTGCAAATTCTTACACTTGCACCAATACATGTACTCCATAATGATATGTTTAGTTAATAGCAATTTAGGGTGAACTCAGCAAATCACAACAGTAATACAATAAATAGAAATTAATTTCCCTATTGAATTTGAGTGTTTCAATGGCTATTCAGGAAAACATGCCATATGAATGTATATACTGTAAATAAATACTCCTAATTCTCCAAGTGCCTGCTGAAAGGCTGGAAAAAATAAAAAAGGATAAGTGTGTCTGAAGTATTCATTACTTATGACACAGCTGCCACATCTTGTGTCCTGTGGTCAAATGGTTAAAAGCAAGTTCTTAATTCAAAGTCAACTGCAAACCACATTGCGTTCTTAAGAAGAAAATAGGTCTGAGTCCCCACTGACATCAAATGGAACACTCACTCAGCTATAAGAGTATTGAAGAAGGGAGTCAGTCATGACCTGTTTTGAGAAATCACTAAGGCAAGTAACTGAGGGAATCTGCCACAGAAAGCATAATATGGAATAGATGGATAGCTTCTGAAATCTTCCAAATAAGTGTGTATTACTTTAATAATGATGAAGACATTGAAAAATATATGATGAAATAAAAGAAATTATTCAGTACCTTAAGGGAAATTAAAATTTCATTGTGATTGGAGAATGCAATTTGTTAGTACAAAAAGGAAAAGATAGAAAATAGTAGAACATGGAAGGAATGAAAGAGGATTTGACACAGGACACAATTTAATCATTGTTAACAACTGGTTTATGAATCCTTAAATAACATTGTACATGTGGAAGAGAACTAGAGACACCAGAAAGTTTCAAATACATTATATAATGACAAGAGAGAGATTTAGAAACCAGATTACAAACTGCAAAGCATTTCAAGGAATGGTTGTGGACTCTGGCCATAATTTATTACATCTCCTGCTGAGCACACACAATACATGAGTTTAAAGTGACAATTGTCTTGGCTGATGCATCTTCATACTGTGACTTTGTTATAAATGAGGTAGCTGAGGTGCTGGATGCTTGTATGGAGGCAGGAGCAGCATTTTCAGATAAGGGGTTAGACCCTCATGCTATCTGACGTCATCTGGTCCTGAGGTTGACTAGAGCTGCAAGAAGCTGCACAGCCCAATTTTCTGTGCATTTGTCATATGATTCCTACTCTAATAGGTTGCTGATACTCCTGCCTTGCCTACATAACCAGAACACCACAACAGCCCCAGTAACTCCTGATGGTATTGGCTAACACAGCAATTGAAAACTCAATGATTTTATTTGTAATTCATTAGTTATAAACTGCAGAGTAAACCTCAAGAAATTGCAGAAAGGTAGGAAAATTAAGAAGCTTGGACCTGGATAAGTTGAAACTATTAAAAAGAGCATTAAGCAACACTTAACTGAAATGGGAGAGGAAACGGTAGTTTAATATATGGACTAGTGAAGGTAGCAGAGAAACAATGATGTAAAAGAGACATGGAACATTGACTTTAACTGATGAAAGGAAAAAATATAAAAATACAGTGGGCTAAATTATATTCTGGTGTCTAAAAACTGACATCAACAGAAAGTGCCTAATTTCAAAGTAAGAACAGCTACAGCAGAAATACAAAGCTGTAGAAGCATGCATGACTATAGAAAATAGATATCTCATTTGTAAACTGAAGAAGTCTTTAGAGAACAGAGAAGTATTCATATGAAGACCAAGAGCTGAGATGGCAAGTCAGCAAAGAAGCTGAGAGTTGGGAAGAATGTGTGGCAGGGCTATACATATAAAAGAAAGAAACTTGAATGTAGTATGAAAGAAGAAAAAAGTGAATAAAGATGAGATGGAAGGTTTGATACTGTGAGAAGATTTCAACAGGACCTGAAAGATCTCATGCAACTTTCTCCTACTGCAAGAGAGACAGGTATAAAAAATCTTTTAACTTCTTTACATTAATATTCTATGTTTGCTGTTTCTTTCTTCAACAGAAATACAAAATTATTAAAAAGGAAAATTTATTAAGCTAGTCCACACCAAAATTGTTGAGACTCAATCTTTATTTCAGCAAATATGTTATGTGAGCATGCTCTATTTCAAGACAACTGAAAATGACATGGTGGCAGAAACAAAAATGCTCAAATGAGCACCTAATTGATGATAAAGTGAGACAGCTATCAACAGCAAATTGACTATCAACAGCAAACACAACAATAATATCTCCAAGATCAGAGATCTTTGTTAGGTCAATTCAATTCTGTTGAAGTCTGTTGTTGATGCACATGTTTGTTCCATTGTGTCTTTTACATTTCAATAATAAATTATCTTCATATGAAGGTTGGGTTTTCTATTCTACCATGACCAAGTGTAGAAATGGCTACCCACATTCGTGACCATGAACCATTTTGTTTTCCTAGTTATTCATTTTGTGCTTTTTCCTGCACTGGTTAGTTGAAGACAATAGATTTCCATTAGTGGAGTACTATGGCACCGGTGTTGCCTAGATTCACACATGGATATGAGTGTGACACAATGGTATCAACACTGATCTAACAGACAGATACAAATAATTTCATGTTTTTGACTGCAACTGGGCCCCCAGCGACTTATCTAATCTCCCTGGTGGGAAACACTTATGCCAACGTCAGCTTGCACACCAGGTTACATTGACCATTGAGTTTTGTCTGCAGCTCCAATCTTTGGCCAGCTAAACCTGAAGCCTGATGTTACTCCCCACTGTTTTAATGCTACACTGCCTGCAACTCCACATTGCTTCCTGCTCAACAAGTGAAAAACTCATTTTCAGGGCACATTCCACAGTGTATGTTTGGGACTGCTAATATGTCTTTCATACAACTTCTGCCTCTCAGTCCGATGACCACCATTATTCCACCCATATCTGTCCACACCGCACCCACCCCTACTGCATCATGCAACATTTGCAGCTGCAATCTTGTCCCATCCACCAAGACCTCGTGCAATGCAGTGCACTGCATTCCTGCTCTGCATGGTGTCCTTGATCACGATCCATACCAAAAGTCATGGATTCATCACCACAGCATCCACCTACTGTGTTCTCCACATCTCACAGATTGCTCACACAATCTATGACCATATAGTACATCCCAGCAAGTAGATTCCCCAAACTACCACAATTACAAAATGATAATCTGAAAACATGGTTTTACTTGGTTGACAACTTGCTAATCATCCAAAGAATCCTGGATGACAACGCCTGTTTTATTTGCCTCATGAGCCACTTACATAACTTTATGGATATCACTGCATATCCTCAGGGAATCACACCTAGTGATACGTGGCTGGCGACCACGGGGCCCCGAGCTGAGTCCTGGCATTGCTTCCACTTACTTATGCCAGGCTCCTCACTCTTATCTTTCCTATCTGGCCACCCTCGGCCAGCTCTTGTTCTTTTCCGACCCTGACGCTATTAGGTTTCGAGGGCTAGGGGTCTTTCATTTTCCAACCTATACTTCTCATGCTGCGTCTGACCCGGAGCGGGCGGCTGCAAAAGGCATCTGTATCCCATGTTAGGGGCGGCCTCCAGAACTGCGGAAGGCAACGGAATACCACCGCAGATTATCTTCCCTGCATAATGCAGTCTCCATTTTATGCACAAAAAATGGCTTCCTCTCATGTTAAATCAGTGTCCGGAGGTAAAATAGTCCCCCATTCGGATCTCCGGAGGGGACAACTTGAAAGGAGGCAAAAAATCAAAACAAGAATTGGTACCTGGAATGTCAGAACTCTGCTACAAGCAGGAAAACTAGAAAACCTTAAAAGAGAGATGGAAAAGAATCATATGGACCTCGTAGGAGTTGCTGAGGTAAGATGGAATGGACATGGAGAGTTGCAGTCAGATGAATATGTATTCTACTACTCAGGAGGAGAAGTAAAAGGAATTAATGGAGTAGGAATGATTATGACAAAGGAATTGGCTAAATGTGTGGAATATGTAGACTATGCAAATGACCGGGTTATTGGTGTAAGGCTGAAAGGAGCACAAAAAGATTTACTGATTGTCCAGGTGTATATGCCAACTTCAGAACATGATGACCAAATTGTAGAGGAAACGTACAATGTAATAGAGAGAATAATGGACGAAAATAAAAAATGCTGCAAAATAGTAATGGGAGACTGGAACGCCATTGTGGGAGAAGGGAAAGAGGGAAACATAGTAGGCAGTCATGGTCTTGGAAAGAGAAATGACAGAGGTGAATGGTTAATTGACTTCTGCAGGGAAAGACAGCTGATAGTGGCAAACACATGGTTCAAGAACCATAAGAGGAGGCTCTACACTTGGAAATCACCAGGGGATAAATATAGAAACCAAATCGATTTTATACTGGTAGAAGAAAGATACAGGAATGGAATCAAGAAGGTGCACACATTACCAGGTGCAGATATTAATAGTGACCACAACTTACTTATGGCAGAAATAGAAATAAGAATGAAAAAGCTGAAAAAGGCGACAATGGTGAAGAAATGGGATCTAGAGAAGATAAGGTCCAACAAAGAACAAATTACAGAAATGCTGTCTCGGGACTTTCTAAACACATTACGAGACAAAGAAGCACCTGATAATGCCAACGAGTACTGGAATATGCTGAAAGAAGGAATCATTAAAGCAGGACAGCAAAATATAGGATATGTAAAAGGGAAAAGGTCAAAAAAACCATGGGTCACACAAGAAATGATTTCCAAGATGGAGGAGAGAAGAAAATTGAAAAACAAGAACACTGAAGATGCAAGAAAGATATACCGAAGGTTAAATAACGAACTGCGAAGAGAAACAGAGCAGGCTAGGAAAAAATGGCTAAAAGAGGAATGTGATGAAAATGAAGAACTGGACAGAGTAAAGACTATGACATGGGAACAAAACAGAGCAGGAAGTGCTACTATGGAAATTTTGAGTAAAGACGAAGAGGTAGTGTATAAAGATCGTGACGATGTCCTCCAGAGATGGGAAGAATATATAAAAGAGCTATATGACACAAATAACAAACCAGAAACTCTGGAACTTGAATCACACGACAGTGTAAGTGATGACGAGAAAGGACCAACCATCATAATGGAAGAAGTAAAGTCTGCCATTGCTGCAATGAAAAATGACAAAGCAGTAGGTACAGATACAATACCGGGAGAAATACTAAAATGCTTGAACCACAATGGAATAAGAGAAATATTGAGGTTATGTAATAAAATATATGACAGTGGTGAATGGCCTGAGGACTTTTTGACAACAGTAATGATTCCATTACCGAAAAAACAAGGAACCAAGAAATGCAGCGAGCACAGGACAATCAGCCTCATTTCACATGCAGCCAAAGTGATGTTAAGAATAATTAATAAAAGACTTGAAAAAGTAATAGAGGAGAATCTCGGCGAGGAGCAGTTTGGCTTTAGACGGAATACGGGCACCAGAGATGCAATAGGGCTCCTACGAATCTTGGGAGAAAGGTTTATTGAAAAAGGAAGAGACCTATGTATGTGCTTCATTGATTTAGAAAAGGCATTTGACAATGTGGTTTGGGACAAGCTGGCGACTATTATGAGGGAAAAGAGAGTGGACTGGAAAACCAGAAGACTTATAAACTCATTGTACCTTAATCAAAAAGTTTCAGTTAAAGTGAGAGGAGAAAGTACAAACTGGATCAGACTAGGAAAAGGAGTAAGACAAGGATGCTGTTTATCACCTACTCTTTTCAACCTGTACTTGGAAAATATGATTGACCAATGCTCATTAGATGACAAAGGAGTAGAAATTGGAGGAAGAACAGTAGGGTGCTTGAGATTTGCTGATGACATGGTTCTTCTAGCCACAGGGGAAAAAGAACTACAGGATTTGGTGGACACCATTGCAACTAACGGAAAAAAATATGGAATGAAAATTAACACAAATAAAACAAAAGTATTGGCAATAGGAGGAAATAAGGAAATAAAAATTGTGCTGAATGGAGAAACACTAGAACAGGTGCAAAATTTTAAGTATCTTGGAAGCAGGATAGACACTGACTGGAAGTGCACCACAGAAATTAAAACAAGGATAGCAATGGCAAAAGAGGCGTTTTATAAGAAAAGGAGAATCTTCTGCAGCGGTATGGACAGAGAACTCAGAAAGAGACTCATAAAATGTCTTGTATGGAGTGTTCTTCTTTGTGGCGCTGAAACATGGACTATGAGGAAAAAAGACAGAGAAAGGCTGGAGGCTTTTGAGATCTGGACATGGCGGAAGATGGAAAGAATAAGTTGGATGGACAGAGTAAAAAATGAAGAGGTACTGAGAAGAGTGGGAGAGAAAAGGCAGTTACTAGATGTAATAAAGAGAAGAAAAAGAAATTGGATTGGGCATATATTAAGAAAGAATGACGGACTGATAAAAACAGTTTTAGAAGGTTATGTAGAAGGGAAAAGGAAGCGAGGAAGGAAGAGATTCCAGATACTGGATGACATGATGGACGGTACAACATACAGCAGCCTTAAGAAGGAAGCAATGGATCGCAGAAAATGGAGAGGCAAAGGACCTGCTAATATAGCAGATAACTGATGATGATGATCACTGCATGCTCTGCAATCTCACCAGTTCACTTCTGCTGCACAACACCATCACACCCACTGCAGCCAATGTGTCCACAGCCTACCTCAGCATTCAGACACAACAGGTAGTAACATTCCTTGTCTCACTCTCCCGCCTGACTGCACTGCAGTCCCATGGGATGACACATGTGTCTCTCTCTTGCATTTGTCATATGTACATTTAGGGGTGATCATAAATGGTATTTGTCACAGGATGACCACAACAGAGGGCTCTCCCATGTGTCACAAAGCTTGCCACTACATGCCACATAAGTTACACCACGTGAAGTTGATTCCCAATGAACTGCTATCCACCAGGCCTGTAACTGGTCATCGCCTTCCCATCTTGTGCACAAGAAGGATGGTCCATTCTGTTTGTGTGGGGACTATTGCTGACTTAATACCTGCACTATTATTGACAACTACCCTATTCCACACATCCAGGACTTTGCCCAGCTACTTAATGATGCACAAGTGTGTTCAGCGTTCTCAATTGTAGGAAGGTGTACTTGCACATTCCTATGGTTAGTGACGACATTTCAAGAACAGTGATCATTGATCCTTTCAGCCTTTGAGTTCTGTTTTATGCCTTATGGTCTCAAGAATGTGGCTGAGACTTGGCAACAATTTATTGACTCTGTATTGTTCAGTCACCCATACTGTTAAGCCTATCTTGATGACATACTGTATTCTTCTCCTCAGCCAAGGAACATAAACAACTCATGGCTCAGGTTTGGGCAGCTCTCAGCCCCAATGGTGTTGAAATTAACCTCAACAAATTGTAGCTTACCCACATGAGTCTAACTTTCCTCAGTCACACTGTAATGACTGACAGCATTAGTTCGACATCTGATCATGTTGAGTTCATCTGGGTCCTTCCCTTACCCATGATTTATCATGACTTGCATCATTATCTCAGGATGACAGACTTTTACCGTAAACATGTACCACTTTCCACCTCCATTCAGATTCCCCTCACAGAAGCTTTGGCTGGGAAGAACATTTTTGGGAACTGCATGGTTGCAACATGGTCAGAAGTAGTGATCCAGATGTTCAACACACTAAAGACTGCATTATCGAATGCTGTTACACTCTTGTACACAGAGCCCGATGCACAGATATCTGTTAAGCAGATGCATGTGAGACCTCAATCAGTGCCATCCTTCAGCAACATGTCTGTGACACAGCTCAGTCCATCTGGTTCATTTTGAAGAAATGCATAATCTCTCAATGCAAGTGGTCAGCATTCAATCTGAGTTACTCATGGTTTACAAAGTCATGAGATACTTTAATGAGGACATTGAAGGATGTGCAGTCACAATTTTCATGGTTTGTAAGTTGCTTGCCGCTGCCATCTGCAACCCAGCAAAGGACCTTCTCCCTGACTAAAGTCCACCAAATGGACCCCATTAGTCAGTATACCACAGACATTTAACAGATACAGGGCGCATACAATGTAGTAGCAGATTATGTTTCCAGTGTAGACCCAATCACGAGCTGGCTCAGTTACAGGTGGATGATGCCAAGGTTCTAAACTTGTACCAGGATGCCAGTTCAGCCCAAGCTTGGAATCCCACTGTCTCCTTGGCTCTGCTACTCCTGTTTGTTGTGAGTCATTGACTGGCAACCGATGTCCTTTTCTTTTGCCCCCCCCCCCCCCCTTCTGTCAGATAGTTTGTTTGGCCATGCATGACTTGTGCACCCTGGCATTAAGAGACAGGTTCCGTACCTGCGCATATCACTCATAGAATAATGGTATCATTGAATGACAGCATTATACCCTTAAAGCTGCCTTAATGTGCCATGGAGATTCATGATCAGAAACTTTACCATGGGTCCTGCTTGGTATCTGTACAACCCACAAAGTGATTTCAGTGCCTCTCTGGCTGAATTCCTTCATTGTGAGCTGTTTGTATTACTTGTTGAGTTCGTCGAACACATTGCTCTCCCTTTCCAGTAGGACCTACTCATGTTAGCTGAGCATGTTGATTCACATATTGCAAGCATTCTCACCCCAGCCCCATGCACTCACACACTTCCATGAGTGTTCATTCACAACAATCTAGCCCATTGTGAGTTTTTCATGTTACATGATGATACTGTCCAGTCAGCACTTCAACCACCATAATCTGGCCCCCAGCAGGTCCTCAGTCATTTGAGTAACACTTTAAACATTCTCCTCAATGGAAAAAGCCAAACAGTCTCTCTTAATCAGGTGAAACCTGCTTGGATCATGGATGACGACCATGGATCAAAGAAGGAAGGTGCTGACAGGTACATCACTAAACCATCAGTAATTCATGCTTTCAAAATGTTAATACAAATTGTTTACTGAGAAATGGAAAAATTGGTAGAGACCACTATGAGAGAAGAACAGTTTGAGATCCAGAGAAATGTAAGAACATATGAAGCAATATTGACCCTGCGAGTTATCTTAGAAGACAACTAGAAGACAGGGAAAACATTGGCAATGTTGAGTGGAATACACTCTTTGAAGTTATCAAAAATAAGATACAGGGAACGAAAATTTATCTAGAATTTGTTCAGAAACTTGATTTCAGTTATAAGGGTCAAAAAACTGAAAGAGAGGTAGAAGTTGAGGCAGGGTTGCAGCTTATGCCCCATGTTATTCTATCTGCACATAGACTAAACAACAAAAAATAAATAATTTGGGGTTTTCTGATGACATAATTTTGTCAAGGACAACAAAGGCCTTGGAAGATCAGTTGGATGGAATGAATAGTGTTCTGAAAGAAGTTATGAGAGGAACATAAGCAAAAATAAAACAATAGTAATGGAGTGTGGTAAAAATAAAATTAGGCAATGCTGACAAAGTGATTTTAGGGAATGAGACACTAAAAACAGTGGATGAGTTTTGCTTTGTGAGTACCTGAAGTAAACAGTATATAAAATGCAGAATGGCAATAACAATAAAAAGTGAAATTTCTCAACATCCAGCATAAATTTAAGTGCTGGGATGTATTTTTGGAAAGTATTTGACTGGGGTGTAGACAGATAAAAAGGTAAATGAAGGTTGGTTTGAACACAACAGTACTTTACTACGCATGTTCTCATTGGAGTTGGCACTGTATGCTGTTGCCTTCCTTTGACCTTCAGACTGACTTATCTACGAATTCCGTTTACAGGGGGAGTTCAGTTTAATTTAGAATCTTAATAATGTAGAATCTTAACAATGTGGCAACTTGGCACTTTTCACATTAATTGTTATTTACCAGTTGTCAAGGAGATGGTAACTGACAGAAAAAAATGCCTAGTCTAGGTGGGGCTCAAACCCTAAATCTGTGGACTTTAAGTCTAGCATTTACTCACTCTCCCACTGAGTCACTGTAGCCTTACTGCTGTGATGTTGCACTCCCAGCGAGGAAAATAAAAGTTTAGGTAAAGTTAAATGTATGGGTAACACAGTGCATAAGGAAATCAGCAGAAACTCTTTTAGAAAGCTTAATTAGCAGCAAAACAAAATGCAGCTTTGAAAACATGTATATGAAGCTGCAGGATGATACAGAGTAGAGCATCGATTATCTGAATTAATTGGGAAGCTCGGATGTTCGGAAAAATGGTTTATTTGCATAATCAAACTGCATACTTTCATTTACCAGTTTGCCAACAAAAAATTACATATATTTACACTGAGGTGAAAAAAGTCGTGGGGTACCTCCCACTAATGTGTCAGACCTTCTTTTGCCTGGCATAGTGCAGCGACTCAACTTGGCATGGACTCAATGAGTTGTTGGAAGTCCCCTGTAGAAATATAGTGTTTTTATGTGCAAACTGACCTCTCACTTATGTCCTGTAAAAGTTCAATGGGATTCACATCGGGCGATCTGGGTAGCCAAATAAAATCATTTGTCCAAATTGTCTAGAATGTTTTTCAAACCAGTCTCGAACAATTGTGACCTACTGACATGGCACATTGTCATCCATAAAAATTCAATCGTTGTCTGGAAACATGAAGTCCATGAATGGCTGTAAATGGTCTCCAAGAAGCTGACCATAACCATTTCCAGTCAATGAGCAATTCAGTCGGATGATAGGACCCAGTCTATTCTGTGTCAACACAGCCCATACCATTATGGAGCCACCACCAGTTTGCACTGTGCCTTGTTGACAACTTGGGTCCATAGCTTATGAGGCCTGTACCACAATTGAACCCTACCATCAGCTCTAACCAACTGAAATTGGGGCTCACCTGACCAGGACACAGTTTTTCAGATGTCTAGAGTCCAACTGATATGGTCGCAAGCCCAAGAGACACACTGCAGGTGATGCTGTGCTGTTAGCAAAGGCCCTCACATCTGTCATCTGCTGCCAAAGCCCATTAATGCCAAATTTTGCTGCACTGTGCTAATGGATATGTTCATCATAGACCCCACATTAATTTCGGTGGTTATTTCATGTAGTATTGCTTGCCTGTTATCACTGACAACTCTACGCAAATGCCAGTGTTCTTGGTCATTAAGTGAAGGCCGTTGAACACTGTGTCATCTGCGGTGAGAAATAACACCTGAAATTTGGTACTCTCAGCACACTCTTGACACTGTGGATCTCAGAATATTGAATTCTGTAATGATTTCCATAATGCAATGTCACTTGTGTCTAGCTCCAACTACCATTCCATGTTCAAAGTCTGTCAATTCCTTTAATGGGGGCCATAATCATGTTGGAAACATTTTCAAATGAATCACTTGAATATAAATGACAGCTCCACCAATGCACTGGCCATTTATACCTTCTATACACAATACTATTGCCATCTGTATGTGTGCATATCACTATTCCATGACTTTTGTCACCTCAGTGTATAATAACAGTATCTCTTTTAGTATTACAGAGGTGAGAAGAGCAGGAATGTATGTAGTGAAGCCTGGTAAACAAAAATATGTAATACATATTTATTTTGCCTATACAGTATATAAATATAGAATTAATGCTTAAGACAAATTCTGAAGTTTGGTCTGTCTAAGAAAGCCTACTTGCGTATGAGCAACTAAGCCACACATTCTTTTCAGTCACTTTCATCTTGAGCTTCAAGCCTTTTGAAGACAGTATCTAAACATGTAAATGATTCAGAAACATCAAATATATTTTCATCTTTATCTTCTGGACCACTAGTCAATGCCATGTGGGCAGTGTCAGCCTTATCAGTGACTATGTTTACAATTTTGCTATCCTGTATGCTTTGATACCTTGGATCTCTGTTGTTGGCACTCATCCATTCTTGAATGCCTCCTTAATCGCATTCATGGCCATTGAGTTGTTTTAGCATATTGAGCGTTTCAGACATATCATTCTGTTTGTCATTTTCAATTAGACTTTGAAAACTTTCTACCATACCCAAAATTTTATCTCTCACTTTTTTCAGTCCTGTCCAAGGCACTGCCAAGGGTGCTCCTCAGCATTTGGTCATCATATAAAGATGACCTCCAAGCGTCAATTGCCAAGATCTTATATGGCGAAACCGTATTACTACCCGTGGACTTGGCACCTACTACATCTGATGCAGCACCTGCTGACCTGCTGACATTAGTGAGTCAGATTCACACATATATTTAGAACATGTAAATGCCACCACTGCCACCACACACAAAGCTGTGTGCCTTTATTCATAAGGAACTCCACCAGTGTGAGTTCGTAATGATACATGATGACACAGCCCTCTAGTCACATGCATAGGACCTCACAAATTGCTGTTCTGCAGTGAACAAACATTTGACGTACCAGTGCACAGCACACCAACAACAGTGTCACTCATGAGACTCAAACCTGCATGGATTCTGCAGGGCGACCACACTATGTCCCTCACAGACACCAGACCACCCGATTCCAACACAGGCGAATGGACTACGCCAACAGAGACAATCTCACCCCTGCTATTGACACCACATTGTCCGCCACTCACAGAGCTATCACTGCTGTCACCTGTCGTGGACATTATCTCTGAAATGTGTTATGGGCACATCAGACAACCACTTTAACAACTGGCACAATATCATCTGTACACCATTCGCAAATACATCCTCCCCCCCCCCCCCCCCCACATTAAAGGCAGACAACGAATACCTATGCATACAAGAGACCTCAAATGAGCTTATCACCACTGTAGAGCAGCCATCTGACACACAGCTCAACAAGAAACATTCCAGCTGTATATTGCTCCCGCACCAGCTACGGCATGGTCGGTCTGCCATCGATTCAACCCACTTTGCTCTGTGCTTCCTGCGGTGGGGGGAGAGGGAGGGGGTGGGGGGGTGGGGAGCTTTGTGGGAGCAACAAAAGCTTCAAGAGATCGGAACCTCTCTGATGCCCCAAGTAGAGGAGCTTTGAAACAGACTGGCAGTGAGTTTTTGACGTTATAAGTGTGTGGAAGCTCTGCAAATTCACTCTTTGTAATAAAACAATTCTTAAACAGTTGTGACAGTCATCATTTGGTAGTGGTTCTAGTATGCACTACTATCCTACTCCTACAGTCTTTTATGAATGCTTGATGTCCTGGGGAAATGCAAGTTTTGTAAAACTATCATTTAAAAATAAAAGCAAGCACTAATGATATACAAGGCATCATCAACAGGGAATTATGTAGAAACATTTTTAAATAACTTTTTTTCCTCTTCCAGGATTGTATTCTTATATAAATGTGTGTGCCACCTTAAATTACATAGGGAATCCTCAAAAATAAACAGCCAAATTCACTTCCAAGCATTGCCTGCAGACATACAGAATGCGAAAACACTGTGTCTATTCAAGTAAGCTGAAAAAAGTTCTAGTATGTCATAGCTTCTATACTATTGATGAAACACTAAAATTATTCACATTGCAACTTTGTGCACTAGGTCTCTATATTTGGCCATGATATCATTGCAGGTGGTTTGCAATTATCGATGAAGAGGACTGCGATGTCTATAAGGAAGAGGGCTTGCTCAGCTTTATTGATCACTGTCATGTCAGTTCACTGTTTAGCAAAAGTGACAAAAAGCAGATTAGAGAGTACCTGATGGCTCAACATGAAAGTTTTCTCTCAAGTACCGATAGTGTTGAGGATCAGTGGACAAAGTTCAAAACCATCGTACAATATGCGTTAGATGAGTATGTGCCAAGCAAGATCGTAAGAGATGGTAAAGAGCCACTGTGGTACAACAACAGAGTTAGAAAACTGCTGCGGAAGCAAAGGGAACTTCACAGCAAAATTAAACATAGCCAAAGCCTTGCAGACAAACAAAAATTATGCGAAGTGAAATGTAGTGTGAGGAGAGCTATGCGAGAGGCGTTCAATGAATTCGAAAGTAAAGTTCTTTGTACTGACTTGGCAGAAAATCCTAAGAAATTTTGGTCTTACGTCAAAGCGGTAGGTGGATCAAAACAAAATGTCCAGACACTATGTGACCAAAATGGTACTGAAACAGAGGATGACAGACTAAAGGCCGAAATACTAAATGTCTTTTTCCATAGCTATTTCACAGAGGAAGACTGCACTGTAGTTCCATCTCCAGGTTGTCGCACAGATGACAAAATGGTAGATATCGAAATATACGACAGAGGGATAGAGAAACAATTAAAATTGCTCAAAAGAGGAAAGGCCACTGGACCTGATGGGATACCGGTTCGATTTTACACAGAGTATCCCCGTTTTCAAGAAGGGACGTTGAACAGATGTGCAGAACTATAGACCTATATGTCTAACGTCGATCAATTGTAGAATTTTGGAATACATATTATGTTCGAGTATAATGACTTTTCTGGAGACTAGAAATCTACTCAGTAGGAATCAGCATGGGTTTCGAAAAAGATGGTCGTGTGAAACCCAGCTCGCGCTATTCATCCACGAGACTCAGAGGGCCATAGACACGGGTTCACAGGTAGATGCTGTGTTTCTTGACTTCCGCAAGGCGTTTGATACAGTTCCCCACAGTCATTTAATGAACAAAGTAAGAGCATATGGACTATCAGTCCAATTGCGTGATTGGATTGAAGAGTTCTTAGATAGCAGAACGCTGCATGTCATTCTCAATAGAGAGAAGTCTTCTGAAGTAAAAGTGATTTCAGGTGTGCCGTAGGGGAGTGTCGTAGGACCGTTGCTATTCACAATATACATAAATGACCTTGTGGATGACATCGGAAGTTCACTGAGGCTTTTTGCGGATGATGCTGTGGTATATCGAGAGGTTGTAACAATGGAAAATTGTACTGAAATGCAGGGATCTGCAGCGACTTACGCATGGTGCAGGGAATGGCAATTGAATCTCAATGTAGACAAGCATAATGTGCTGCGAATACATAGAAAGATAGATCTATTATCATTTAGCTACAAAATAGCAGGTCAGCAACTGGAAGTAGTTAATTCCATAAATTATCTGGGAGTACGCATTAGGAGTGATTTAAAATGGAATGATCATATAAAGTTGATCGTTGGTAAAGCAGATGCCAGACTGAGATTCATCGGAAGAATCCTAAGGAAATGCAGTCCAAAAACAAAGGAAGTAGGTTACAGTACGCTTGTTTGCCCACTGCTTGAATACTGCTCACCAGTGTGGGATCCATACCAGATAGGGTTGATAGAAGAGATAGAGAAGATCCAACAGAGAGCAGCGCGCTTCGTTACAGGATCATTTAGCAATCGCGAAAGCGTTACGGAGATGATAGATAAACTCCACTGGAAGACTCTACAGGAGAGATGCTCAGTAGCTCGGTACGGTCTTTTGTTGAAGTTTCGAGAACATACCTTCACCGAAGAGTCAAGCAGTATATTGCTCCCTCCTATGTATATCTTGCGAAGAGACCATGAGGATAAAATCAGAGAGATTAGAGCCCACACAGAAGCATACCGACAATCCTTTCCATGAACAATACAAGACTGGAATAGAAGGGAGAACCAATAGAGGTACTCAAGGTACCCTCCGCCACACACCGTCAGGTGGCTTGTGGAATATGGATGTAGATGTAGATGTAGATGTATTATAGCAACTGCGTTGTCAGTTGTTATGCTGAAGTTCCAGTAAATTTTGTAATTTTTATTTTCTACAATGCTGATTTTAGATACGTAAGCATTAAGCCATAATATAAATACGGAAGAAATTCTTCCATTAATTGCTTCTAAATCTTTATATTTGTCCTCTCACCAATCTTGCTCAGCCATTTTGCACTTCCTGTAAATCTCATTTTTTAGGCTTTGTATTCCCTTTTGCCTGCTTCATTTTTATATTTTCTCCTTTTATCAATTAAATTCAATATCTCATATGATATCCAAGGATTTCTCCTAGGCCTTGTATTTTTACTTATTTGATACTCTGCTGCCTTCATGATTTCATCTCTCAAAGCTACTCATTTTTCTTCTACTGTATTCCTTTCCCTTCCCCTGTTCTAGTCAGTCATTGTCCCTAATACTCCCTCAGAAAATTTCAACAACCTCTGATTTTTCAACTTATCCAGGTCCTGTCTCCTTAATTTCCTAACTTTCCGTGATTTCTTCAATTTGAACCTATAGTTCATAACCAATAAATTGTGGTCAGAGTCCACATCTGCCCTTCGATATATCTTACAATTTAAAATCTGATATTGAAATCACTCTCTTACCATTACATAACCTATCTGGAATCTTCTGGTGTCTCCAGGTCTCTTCCACTTAGACAACCTTCTTTCATTATTCTTAAACCAAGTATTAGCAATGATTAAAGTATGCTGCATTCAGAATTCTACTAGGCAGCTCTCCCTCTTTCATTCCTTTCCCCCAGTGCATATTCACCTACTATATTTCCTACTATCAAATTTCAGTCCTCCCATCATGACTAAACTTTCATCTCTCTAACTATCTGAATAATTTCTTTTATGATAATGAAAGAAGTTGAAGAATTCCTTTATCTCGTCATATGGTTTCTCAGTCTCTTTATCATCTGTGGAGCTAGTTGACATATAAACTTGTACTATGGTGGTGAGTGTGGGCTTAGTGTCTATCTTGGCTAAGATACTGCATTCACTATGCTGTGTATAGTAGCTTAGCCACATTTCTGTTTTCTTATTCATTATTAAACCTACCTATGCATCAGCTTACTGCTCCAGATTATAAAGTTGCTTTCCACACAGCTGCTTCTTTCTCATGTTGGATACCTAGCATTTAGGACTGCAAGATGTCTTGGCAGGTATGGTAAGTCATGCAGATCCAAATAAAGTGACTCTTTGTAGCTGACAAATGGATATTTTATCAATGCCAATGGTTTTCAAGTGCCTACTCAGCAAGATCTTTTGATACTGTTCTCAGTGTTCCAGAACCACTGAGACCACTTTCATTGGTTCATGCCAGAGTCGTTGTAGTTCAATTTTCAAGTCCTCATATCTGGTATATTTTCCAGTTGTTTGTCATCAGTTCTACTCTCTGAGACAATAATGACAATAATTCACACTTTCTTTTACTCCACTATTGTGATGTCCAATATTCTATGTGTCTGTAATTTGGCATGTTTGTTTTTGATAACTTTTTCTGGCACCAGTACTTTGCCACTGGAGGTTGATAAGTTTGGCTTCAATTGCAGTTGATCATTTTTGCCACAGCATTGTGCCACTGCTTGTAATCAGTTGGAGGATATCTTTCTGCAACAGCCCAATATGTGGTCAATTGTTTCTCAACTTCATTGCAGAATCTGCTCTTTGGGTCATCTGTTCAAATATGTTATTCTTGTTTTGATATTATTATTATTATTATTATTATTATTTATTTCCTTTCTCAGCCATTATGTCTGGTTAAAAATGGAAAGTGACACGGACCTTGATCAAGCGTGACTTCGTTTTAACTGTACAGCAGGGCTTCCCAACATGTGGTCCGCAGACCCCTTAGGGGTCCGCCGGCTCTTTCTAAGGGGTCCGCAGCCACCTTTGACCAAATCATGTAAAATAATGAGTAAAATTATTGAACAAAAATGTGAAAATCAATATCATCACATTTTTTTTTTTTTTTCCCGTGTGTAAAATATGTGTACTTTTACTTCAGATCATATTCCCAAGCAGCATTTGCGGTTCCTAAGTGAGAACGCATACACAGTTTAGTGCCGGTGAATGCGGCTTCTCTGATCAACTGTTTCGCAACAGTACGGGGGTCGTTTGTGCGCCGGCTCAAGGCGCTGGATGCGCTGAAACCTTTTACGCATGCGCGGAACAAGCTTTGTCAACCAATCACAGCGCTCGCTGGCATGTATGCGGCTCCAGGCATCGTTAAATGTTAAACTTGCTTTGTCAGTGCACTACCTATTTCAGAAGTCGATTTTTGACCAGTTTATTACTTCTAACATGGATCCGTGGCTGAAGTCAGGATCATTGAAGAAGGGTGCGGTTTCTCCATTGCCTTCACAAGGGAAGTTTCCAGTTGAAATGAATGAGGAGGGAGAACGACCAAAGGAAGAACAATCACAAGAAGCTCCAAAGACTATTGATACTTTGGAGTGGGGGTGGATGGGGGGTCATTGGGAATATGGCACTTGCATTAATAAGCTTTCAGTTCCCATGGGTTTCGCTCTGAAATTTAAAGTTATTGTGCTCTTGATTGACTAGGGGTCCGCCAAGGATTTTCGTCTGTAGAAGGGGTCCGCCAAGGATTTTTGACTGTAGAAGGGGTCTGCCAGCTGAAAAGGTTGGGGAGCGCTGCTGTACAGTATATGTTACATTGCATTTAGGAACTTTCAGGTAATTGAACATGTATCAATAATTACAGATTTCTGTATTGCGTCGATGTACTGGTGGATATTGTGTGGTATGACTCCTGTAGTTGATAGTATAATTGGTATAATGTCAACTTTATCCTGATGCCACATGTCCTTGACTTCCTCAGCCAGTTGGATGTATTTTTCAATTTTTTCTCCTGTTTTATTTTGTATATTTGTTGTATTGGGTATGGATATTTGGATTAGTTGTGTTAATTTCTTCTTTTTATTGGTGAGCATGATGTCAGGTGTGTTATGTGGTGTTTTATCTGTTATAATGCTTCTGTTCCAGTATAATTTGTATTCATCATTCTCCAGTACATTTTGTGGTGCATACTTGTATGTGGGAACGTGTTTTTTATTAGTTTATGTTGTATGGCAAGTTGTTGATGTATTATTTTTGCTATATTGTCATGTCTTCTGGGGTATTCTGTATTTGCTAGTATTGTGCATCCGCTTGTGATGTGACCTACTGTTTCTATTTGTTGTTTGCAAAGTCTACATTCATTTGTTGTGGCATTGGGATCTTTAATAATGTGTTTGCTGTAATATATTGTGTTTATTGTTTGATCTTGTATTGCAATCATGAATCCTTCCGTCTCACTGTATATATTGCCTTTTCTTAGCCATGTGTTGGATGCATCTTGATCGATGTGTGGCTGTGTTAGATGATACGGGTGCTTGCTATGTAGTGTTTTCTTTTTCCAATTTACTTTCTTTGTATCTGTTGATGTTATGTGATCTAAAGGGTTGTGGAAGTGGTTATGAAATTGCAGTGGTGTAGCAGATGTATTTATATGAGTGATTGCTTTGTGTATTTTGCTAGTTTCTACCCGTTCTATAAAGAATTTTCTTAAATTGTCTACCTGTCCATAATGTAGGTTTTTATGTTGATAAATCCCCTTCCTCCTTCCTTTCTGCTTAATGTGAATCTTTCTGTTATTGAATGTTTGTGATGTATTCTATATTTGTGGCATTGTGATCATGTGAGTGTATTGAGTGCTTCTAGGGCAGTGTTACTCCATTTCACTACTCCAAATGAGTAGGTCAATATTGGTATAGCATAAGTATTTATAACTTTTGTCTTGTTTCTTGCAGTCAGTTCTGTTTTCAGTATTTTTGTTAGTCTTTATCTACATTTTTCTTTTAGTTCTTCTTTAATATTTGTATTATCTATTCCTATTTTTTGTCTGTATCCTAGATATTTATAGGCATCTGTTTTTTCCATCGCTTCTGTGCAGTTGCTGTGGTTATCCAATATGTAATCTTATTGTTTAGTGTGTTTTCCCTTGACTATGCTATTTTTCTTACATTTGTCTGTTCCAAAAGCCATATTTATATCATTGCTGAATACTTCTGTTATCTTTAGTAATTGGTTGAGTTGTTGATTTGTTGCTGCCAGTAGTTTCAGATCATCCACGTATAGCAGATGTGTGATTTTGTGTTGGTATGTTCCAGTAATATTGTATCCATAATTTCAATATAATGGAAGGAAACATTCCACGTGGGAAAAATTATATATAAAAACAAAGATGAGGTGACTTACCGAACAAAAGCGCTGGCAGGTCGATAGACACACAAACAAACACAAACATACACACAAAATTCAAGCTTTCGCAACAAACTGTTGCCTCATCAGGAAAGAGGGAAGGAGAGGGGAAGACGAAAGGAAGTGGGTTTTAAGGGAGAGGGTAAGGAGTCATTCCAATCCCGGGAGCGGAAAGACTTACCTTAGGGGGAAAAAAGGACAGGTATACACTCGCACACACGCACATATCCATCCACACATACAGACACAAGCAGACATATTTAAAGACCATATGTCTGCTTGTGTCTGTATGTGTGGATGGATATGTGCGTGTATGCGAGTGTATACCTGTCCTTTTTTCCCCCTAAGGTAAGTCTTTCCGCTCCCGGGATTGGAATGACTCCTTACCCTCTCCCTTAAAACCCACTTCCTTTCGTCTTCCCCTCTCCTTCCCTCTTTCCTGATGAGGCAACAGTTTGTTGCGAAAGCTTGAATTTTGTGTGTATGTTTGTGTTTGTTTGTGTGTCTATCGACCTGCCAGCGCTTTTGTTCGGTAAGTCACCTCATCTTTGTTTTTATATATAATGTATCCATAATTTGTATTATTTAGCATGTTGGATAGTGGGTTCAGAGCAAGGCAGAACCAGAAAGGACTTAATGAGTCTCCTTGGTATATTCCACGTTTAATCTGTATTGGCTGTGATGTGATATTGTTTGAATTTGTTTGGATATTAAGTGTGGTTTTCCAATTTTTCATTACTATGTTTAGGAACTGTATCAATTTAGGATCTACTTTGTATATTTCCAATATTTGTATTAACCATGAGTGGGGTACACTATCAAAAGTTTTTTGGTAATCAATGTATGCATAGTGTAGTGACCTTTGTTTGGTTGTAGTTTGATATGTCACCTCTACATCTATTATCAGTTGCTCTTTACATCCGTGTGCTCCTTTGCAACAGCCTTTTTGTTCTTCATTTATAATTTTGTTCTGTGTTGTATGTGTCATTAATTTCTGTGTAATGACTGAAGTTAATATTCTGTATATTGTTGGTAGGCATGTTATGGGGCGATATTTAGCTGGGTTTGCTGTGTCTGCTTGATCTTTAGATTTCAGATAAGTTATTCCATGTGTAAGTGTATCAGGGAATATGTATGGGTCTGCAATGTAACTGTTAAATAATTTATATCTAAAAACAAAGATGTTGTGGCTTACCAAACGAAAGCGCTGGCACGTCGATAGACACACAAACAAACACAAACATACACACAAAATACTAGCTTTCGAAACCAACGGTTGCTTCGTCAGGAAAGAGGGAAGGAGAGGGAAAGACGAAAGGATTTGGGTTTTAAGGGAGAGGGTAAGGAATCATTCCAATCCCGGGAGCGGAACGACTTACCGTAGGGGGAAAAAAAGGACGGGTATACACTCGCACACACACGTGTGTGTGTGTGTGTGTGTGTGTGTGTGTGTGTGTGTGAGAGAGAGAGAGAGAGAGAGAGAGAGAGAGAGAGAGAGAGAGAGAGAGAGAGAGATTGTATACCCGTCCTTTTTTCCCCCTAAGGTAAGTCTTTCCACTCCCGGGATTGGAATGACTCCTTACCCTCTCCCCTAAAACCCAAATCCTTTCATCTTTCCCTCTCCTTCCCTCTTTCCTGTCGAAGCAACCGTTGGTTGCAAAAGCTAGTATTTTGTGTGTATGTTTGTGTGTCTATCGACGTGCCAGCGCTTTCATTTGGTAAGTCACATCATCTTTGTTTTTAGATATATTTTTCCCCAAGTGGAATGTTTCCCTCTATTAATTCATACTGTTAAATAATTTAGTTAGATGTGAATGTGTTGAGGTGAACTTCTTTAGCCAGAAATTTGCTATTTTATCTTTTCCTGGGGCTTTCTAATTGTGAGTAGAATTAATTGCTTGGGTGACTTCATGTTGCAAAATTATCACTTCAGGCATTTGTGGTATCATCTTGTATGTGTCTGTTTCTGCTTGTATCCACCGTGCATGCCTGTTATGTTGTACCGAGTTTGACCATATGTTGCTCCAGAAGTGTTCCATGTTTGTTATGTTTGGTGGATTGTCTATTTTAATATGTGTGTTATCTATTGTCTGGTAAAATTTCTTTTGGTTTGTGTTGAATGTTTGGTTTTGTTTCCTTCTATTTTCACTTTTTTGTATCTTCTAAGTCGTTTGGCCAATGCTTGCAATTTCTGCTTCTTTTCATCTAATTGCTCTATCGCTTCTTGTTGTGAGATTTTACCTAACCTTTTTCGTTTTTTGTCTGATATTTCATTTCTTATAAATTGTGTTAGCTGTCCGATGTCTTTTCTCAGTTTTTCTATTCTGATCTGTAGCCTGTGTTGCCATGCTGGTTTTGTGGGTTTCTTCTGTGTGTTGGTTGGTTCTGATCTCTTCCTAGTGTGTATATTTAGTGTAGTGAGTGCTCCTATATAAATCAGTAGTTGTAAGTCTTCCATAGTTGTATTTTCATTTATTTTGTTGTGTATGATTGTGTTGATAGTTTCTATTGTTGTTTCGACTTGTGGGTCATTTGGCGGTCTATGCAAGAATGGTCTAAAGTCTGTATTTGTGTCTTTGTATTCTATATATGTCAGCTGAAATTTTTCTTCTATATCTAACATGTGTGTCACTTCGTGTTCTATTTGTGCTTGTTTGGCTGTCTTAAGATTTCGTTTTCCTCTGATTGTTTAATTGATGCGTGTTGTCCTTTGTTTGTTTGCTCTGGGATGTTTGAGTCCATTACTGCATTTTCTTCTTCTTCTTCTGACTGCACATTATTTTGTTCCAGTATTTGTTGTACTTGTTGTTTGATGTTTTCTCATTCTGACTGGGGTATCCTGTTATTTTTTATTATTACACGGATCTGATCAGCTAGTCGTTGTTCTGTTAAAAATTTTAATTCTGGGTATCTGGTAATAAATGTTGTGTATACTTGTGATCTGTAGACAGTTGTGTTGGATCCTAAGTTTGTTGCTTGGTAATAACAGAACAGGAGGTGTCGGTTAACTTCATCTGACCATCTCATCCTCTGTCTTTGTTTTCCTTCTAGAGTGGTTGCAGGAAGCATATCCTGCAAAACACCTCTATTTGGATTTAAATAATTTTCCATGTGGCTAGCAGTGTCGTTACCATTGTGGACGGGCATAGGGTTCAAGCGTCGTCCCCGACCAAGACAGCGCTTGTCTGAGGCTTCATTAGTTCTGTCCTGAACCAACTAATCACACTAAAAGGGGGGTTAGCCCAATTACTGGTTTGCTCTTTTCGTCGCCTTTTATGACTGGCAGAACATACCGGAGGCCTATTCTTTTCTCAGGCCTCCACAGGTTTTATTATTATTATTATTATTATTATTATTATTATTATTATTATTATTAACACATTTACAGTGGCCAGTATGGAAAGAGACTTCTTTATTTTGAAAAAATGTCTAAAATCACCAACTGAAAGTTGGGTGATGATATTTTATCAGTGGAAGCCTCTCTCTTCAGAATGCAAGGGCTCTAATCAGAATGATCAAATTAAATTCATTGCATCTGATGTTTTGAAAAGGACTCCACAATTACTTTAACTAAATCACATTTATTTCCAGTGAGAACTGAGTCACCAATAAATAAAACAGGATTTCAGTTCATCCACCATGGATCTATTCTCTCCAATACACAAACATTTTTTAAAATTTTATTGTACCTATCAACTTCTTATTACACTCATGATAAACACAGCACACAGGAGGACATAGCAGATTGGGATCTTTTGTGAGAAATTAAGTAAAGAGTGGTATTCACATTAAATTACACTTTTAAATTTCTAAGATGATCATTTATTGCATTACAAAAGCAAACAAGGCTCAATTAGTGTGGCATTGTGCCACTATGTTATTGGTTGTTCATGTCCACAGATCAGAGCAAAGAGTTGTAAAGGTCGTGAATAACATATTGTGCACCTGAGCATGCAGTTGGGTCAACAGAAACCTCCGATCTTACTCGTCTGCTTTGACCCGTGACGTAAGCGTGTTGTGGTGTGTGACGTCATTACGGCGCGGAGTTTAGTCTTGTTTTTGTTTGTGGTGCTCTCTGGTGGTGTGTTCATGGTTTTCGTTTGTTTTAATTTAATGCTCATTGCTGTTTGTTGGGTGAGTTTGTTATTGAGTGTATTTGGTTGTGGTTTTTTGTTTAGGAATGGATATGAAAGACCGCCTTAATAGTGTTCGGTTGAGGGCGATGATGGGCGAGACAGCGTTAGAACTTATCAAGTTCTTACAACTATTCGGTTTAATCGCCGAAGTTGTTAAGTGTTCTCTTTGCCTTGAGGCGATGAAATTGGTTAAAGTTCCGGCCTCTCGGACCAGCGACGGATACATGTGGTGTTGCCGGAAAGATGGCGTATGGCGTTCTATAAGGCGTGGTACCTGGTTCGAGAAGTCTAGATTGGGCATGCGTGAGATTGTGCTTATTACATATTATTTTTGTTATAGATGCCCACAGAGTTTTTGCGTGTTTGAGACTGGTGTGAGTGAGAGGACTGTTTTAGACTGGTATTCCTTTTGTCGTGAAGTGTGTTCGGAATTTATTAAGTACAGGGGTAAGTTGGGTGGGCATGGGGTGCTTGTGGAGGTGGACGAGTCGCAGTTTGGTAAAAGGAAGTATGGGAGGGGGAAGTCTGTGGCTGGTCTTTGGGTGTGGGGGGCTGTTGTTCACGGGGGTGGGGGTACTGAATGTGTTTTTAGGGTTGTGGAGGGGAGGTCGAAGGCTGAATTAGTGGGGTTAATTGAGGAGTATGTAGAGCCCGGGTCCACAATAGTTTCTGATGCTTTTTCTTCTTATAGGGGGTTGGGTGACAGGGGATTTAATCATTTAGTAGTGAACCACAGTCTAGAATTTAAGACTTATGATACTGGGGCTTGCACTAACACAATTGAGAGGATGTGGGGGGCGGTTAAGTCAGTTCTTGGGAGGGGGAAGAGGCGCTCTTCCAACCTTCAGTCTCATTTAGATGAGTACTGTTGGCGGAAGAGTGTCCCAGACGCCTATTGCATTTTTCGGGTTTTTTTAAGGGCTGTGGGTAAAATGTATAGGCCGAAAGTGGTTAGTTAGGGTGCATTTGTGTGTGATTGTGGTGGCCAATCTAGTTTGTGGGGCTGGAACTTTTTTGAGGTAAGTTCCGTTTTTTTTTGTTTTTGATGTTTGTTTTGTGTCAACAGAAACATCCGATCTCACGCGTCTGCTTTGACCCGTGACGTTAGGGACCTACACATTGATCTGTAGCGTAGCCCTGAATACGAGGTTAGGTTGGGAGGTTTTTTTTTTGGCGGGGGGGTCAGGGGGGGGCGCAGCCCCCCCCTGCCTGGCCTCGAGTACCACTTGTTTATTATTATCTTTGTTCGATCGTAATTTATGTGATTGGGAGCTGTTGTAGATGTATGTAGGTGTAAGGGAAGTGTTGGTTTTTTAGGTTGGTGTTGGGGGATGTGATCGGTAGGTTCTGCTGAGCTATATAGGTCAACGGAAGTGTTCGATCGTAATTTATGTGATTGGGAGCTGTTGTAGATGTATGTAGGTGTAAGGGAAGTGTTCGTTTTTTTTTGTATTGGAGGATGTGATCGGTAGGTTCTGTTGAGCTACATAGGTCAAGGGAAGTGTCCGATTCTGGATAGGAATGTGTTTTTTGGTATTTGGTCAGTTTTGTGATGTTGATTTATTTCGTTGTTTTGCGTGGTTTTGTATGGCGGTCGGTGGCTACATTTGTGTATATTTAGTTTGTCCCCACCCAAAAACCCCCAATTTCCCACGCTTGTCCCGTTAGAGTCATTAGGCTTTTTGTGAAACTTGTGTATTTCAGTGTTTATAATACATATGCGATGTTTTTATATCCGCCATATTGGATAATACGTATGCGATGTTTTTATATCCGCCATATTGGAATTGTCGTTTATAGTCGTTTCCGCTACATTTGTGACGTCATGGGTCAAAGCCGACGGGTAAGATCGGACGCTTCTGTATTTCCCAGTTCCTGCAAATTTGGCGGTATCATATGCTCTATAATAACCCAACTTTCCTCCATTGGGAGGGATCTCATGATGAAGCTGGCATGGATAAGTAAGTGTATAGAATAGCCAAGTTAGACAATAGGCCTCAGGACAGAAGGATAATTTATGATAAATAAGTACATATATTTTGGTAAAAAAGTTGCTTATTTTTTAAAAATACGATGTCCCTACATAGGGCGAGGCAGTGTGAAAGAAGTGTCTCACAAGTTAATTTTTTATCATTGCTACATACTTAAGGCTGGAAGGTAGCTCACCTCATCAAGGGCAAGTCAGCTAGAGGACATGTAATGTAATGTATCACTTTCATAAAGTGATGTGTTGCACAATGTCTATAGCATCAATGAAAAATGATCACTACCATAAAATATTTTTTTAGTTTGAGTCGTGAGTTTAGACTTGAATGCTGTTTGCAGATTTGGTGCAGCTGGATACAGTGTTTCTGCAAGGCAAGATGACAATAACTACTTTGAAGTACCTCCTGAGTTAGGTGGCTTATTCCGTGCAGTCTTGTCCCAACCTGGAGATGCATCATGTGTCTTAGAGCAGTGAGTACCATGACAATCAGTATTATGTCATGAGAACATGAAAGAAAGCTGAACTTACACTATCACTTACAAATGTATAAACACAATGTATCGTCTTCTATTGTTGGAGAAATATCACATGTAGTCCAACATACAGTATTTTTGTGCACTGATGGCCAGTGATGTGTGTGTTGTATTTTACTTTAAAAAGGTGGAAATATTCACAACCAATTTTGAAGACTGCAAGCCCTAATTACAGCGTCACAAGTGCACAAAACATTCCATCCCACAAAACCACCATAAAAATCATAAGGAAGATTAATTACATCAAATGAAAGTTGATAAGTGAAGGCAACAGTCTCACCAGACCTTTTATATTTTTATCTTATTCATTTACAGATTATATCAGCACTTCTTGAGATTTAGAGAAAATATTCTGCAGCTAGCTTGACCTCATGGCAGTTCTACATCAATTTTGTCATAATCTAACCATAAACATCTAATCAATATTTTTTTTAATTCTCAGCCCAAGCAAACTGAGAAAACAACTGAATGGTAGTCACTTCACAGATATGACATGTGCTCTTTGCTTTGCACTCTTAACTGGATCAGCAGATAAATATATACTCTGACTAAGCCAGACAGGTAGACGTAACTGATACAAATGAACATTACATGGCTTGCAATGGGAACAGTACTATTAAATAATACTGCTGCCATTCAATTTACATTAGTCGATGCTAAGGTTACCGATTTTACCAAGAATGTCAACAGTTATTCTTCATTATCTCCATAGAAACACATAATAGAATGGACTATCATTCACAGAATGGTGTAAGATCCACTTATCCACTTTGAATGTTCATTTTACCAGAATGTAAGTATGTGCAGTTAAGTTTGCAGTTAATTCTAAAAGTTAATAATTCAGACACATCACTGCACTGCAATAAAAATCTTATATATTAAGTAAATTTACAGTGGTCTAGAGTTGATCCAATTCTTGACAAGGTAATATATTAGTGTCTCTTATTAATCAAAAGTTATTATTGCAATAGACTTCAGAAGGTTTTGTGTGCTGTAAAATTGAGAAATTTACAGCATTACGTATGCTTAAGTGTACCATACTCAGTCACTACACTAGCACTGGTGGATACTTGGATAGAAAGATCAATTATGCTTCCCTTTTGGGCTAAAACACTCAAGAAAATCAAAGGTAAATCCTTGAACAAAGCTATCAGCACTGAGTTACATTGTTTATACATACTGAATTGTCATATTTAACTTCAGAGAATGTAAACTTCAGATAAATACATATAATATATCAATTATGTTTGAATTTCAGTTAAGAATTGAAAATAATTGCAAATTTGTTTGTCCTACATAATCTTCTGTGCGATTTGGTTGTCATATGCAGGCAGTCATTCAGGAAACATAAATATTGATGTAATGGATTGTATTTGTATCACCAAGTTTGTTTTCTGATTTGAGTGGGAGAGGGTATGATGTTGAATGCGGTTCCAAAGGCAGAATATTCACTATAATTATTCTGTAACTGACAGTCTTAATGTGAAAGCAACACCACGTGATGTCAGCGAGGAAGTCAGAGAAGATGGCAGTGATGAATCTGGGGTGATGGACATTCTTGGTTATCAGTCAGGAGTATGTGATTGAGGGTGCTGCCAGGATGGTCGAAGGGAGGACTCAGAGAGTGCCAGCCAGGAATCAATGGTGAACAGAAATGTAACCTCAGTGCAACAAGAACAAGTAAACACTTTAAACAAAAAACTTCCTGAAAGAAATGGATTAAGAACCTGAATATGCAGATATAGTACCAGAGGTAGAATAAACTAATTCCATTGAAATCATAATTGATTCAGGAATATCGATTTGATTCCAAACATCAGATGTTTACATAATTTTCCAAGAAACTACACCTCAATTGAGACAAAATCACCATAGAATAATAATATTTCTGCATTTCTCACATGAATCTGTTCAAGAACTCACAAGCACAGTCACAGAGTGTCTTTGCTAAGCACTGCATGGAATTATCAATATTGGCTTAAATCAAGTAACAGACTCATTCAGCTATTGCATCAACAGCACAGTCCAGGATGTGGTATTTATCAAGCAACAGTTCACCTATAATAGTGGCTAATTTATCCACAGGTCCTATGCAGTGAACTATTTACCTTCCTACGGCACTTACACATGGGTGGTCTTGACTTTAAGTCACTTCCTGCACCCCAGAGTCAACTGTCACAAACACATACAAGTAACTCAAGAATTATAAACTGCTGTAGTCTTATTTGTAGTATTCTCCATCTCTGCTTACAAAATTTAAGTATTTGAATCAGTACATCACTTGTTGATAATGGCGATGGAGATATGGTAACTGCTGTAATACAAGATGCGACTACTAACAGCTTATATAATCGTACAGAAACAATTTAACTGATACAAACCCTGTATCTCCAATAATTTCATCTCATGCTTTCAAATATCAATCATGAGGATTTTTAATCAAGAATAAATTAAAATAAGGATAGAAGCTGAAGCAATGAATTAAAATTAGGTCAGGACTTTTTTTTTTAAGTGTATAAACTTTTATTTACAAAATAACAATTTTCGTTTTACAAATACAGTTTGCAATTTACTTTTTGCGATAAGACAATCTGTTCTGTGCTTTTATTTTTCTGTTATTGTCCAGTCAATTATTTCATTTGGTGTTTTTATATTTTTCGAGTGTCTGTCAGACTGAGTTCCTTAAGGGGTTCCGGAAAGGCTCAAAATCATGAAAAGTTTAATTTTTACTTTTTTGCGTTTTCTGAATCTGCAGACTATTACCTTTTAATAGATATATAATTTATTCAATTCCGAAGACTACAACTATTTTTAAATTTTTTTTGAAATGTGTTCTACATGGGCGTGACCCACTGTGGCGCTGTTAAACTGCTGTCAAATGGTGTTATTATTAACGTCCGTGTTCATCAGGTACATTTTAGTGATGTGAGATAAAGTATGTGTTGTGGATAACCTGTGATGGTTCAATATATATCGCTGGTGTGATTGTCGATTGTTTCATGTTTATTTACTCTGTCGTTATCTCGAAAATATTCGTAATTAATTCTGTTTCTTGAGTCTCTGTTTTGTTGAAGTATAATAATGAGTAAAAGTAAAGTTATTAGAAATCCTCTGAAGGCTTTTAAGAAAAGGAGAAATGTTGGAAAGCCAAAGGTATGTGTTATTACTGTAAACAATAAAGACGATAACCAAGTGAGTGAACCTAACCTCTCAAGTACACCTGCCCATAGCAGTCAAAGTGGGAAAGAAAATACTTCACAGAAGAAATTTGGTTCAATGAGTGAAAACTATGAATGTTTTATGGGCGAATCGGATGTGAATGAAATATTTGATATGTCGGTTCTCAAAGGAATTTTTTCAAACTGTGTAAGATGTATTCATTGTAGTGAAGTTGGTCTGGAACTCTCCATAATTAAGCACGTAGGACTTGCTAGTGAAATACAACTGAAATGAGATAAGTGTTCATACATGACCACCTTTTGGAACAGTGTTGCAGTAACTGCAACTGAAGAAAATGGTAGCAAAATCTACGAACACAACAACGAGCGATGCTTGCTTTAGACAAGGAACGCCTTCGGGCTGCAGGCAGGGCTGTAAAGAGTCTAGAAATACAAGCAAGAGTAAACAGGAGGAGTAACAAGAGGAAGCTGGAGGAGGAGTTTGCAGAGGATGAAGATAATCCATCCTATGGACCTGGAATGCACTAAAAAGTTAATCCAATCTTTGTCGCTCGATTCCCAAAACTTTTATTTTCTCATACTAATTACATGTTTTCTAAGGATCTTCCAAACATATTTGTTTCAAACTTTCAGTAAATGTTACACAGTACCTTCTGCATAATTTAACACAGCCTTTTTCCAAAAAACTGTATATTTTTGAATATATAAATAAAAAATTGCAAAAAAAATGTTGTGAATTTTCATTACAATTGAAAAAAAATCATCTTTTAATAACTGAACTAAAATTTTGTAAAATCCCTGTGTTAAGTTGTAGCCCATATTCCAATAAATAATCTGTAAAAAGTTCAACTTCCTACCTCAAATACTTTGTGAGGAAAGATGTAATTTATAAGCGTTATTTTAACATTGCAAGTATAGGGCGTTCCAGAGCCCCTTAAGCTGTTTATTATTTCAGTTTAGCGTTTTCTGAGTTTTGATACACTACATTTGTACATGTGGCAGAAGGAATTTGGAAGACAGTGTTGATTGCAAGATCTAGTTATTTACACAGAATAATTGGTAGATAAAAGTTATTTTAAGGAATTTTTTACTTATTACTAGTTGGGTTATTATTATTATTATTTTATATTTTGAGTTGTGCATGTTTTCTATGCATTTTAAAATAATGTTGTATTTTAACTAGTTTCTTATTAAATCTAGTGTTGGAAAGCAGAGATGGGAGGCATTTTACATTGCGCCTTGAAAACCAGACCATATTGGAATATACACTACGCATGTAATCAACTTGACAGAAATATCAACGAATGTATCAACTGTCAGCTGTTATTTGGTGAGCGAAGTGGTATCCATAGGAAAACACCCATGAATAACTATCTTAACATAGAAAACAAACCATGATAAAATAAAAAAGAAGAACATTACCATATAGCGAATTGTTAAACCATTTTGTCAGATTGAGCTAAGAGCAATACACTAGGAAGCAGTGGACGGTGCAACCGTAGGGCTAGTTTGATACAGATTGTTGAGCGAGAGTAGGGGAGACTGAAAGGAGGGAAGGAAGTTATTCATGGTGGAAGGAAGGCATATATAAGCACATGAAACACTAATTTGTTGCACTGATATAAGTATAATCATATTGAGGTACTCACCGTCGGCATACCTCTCGATTGCACACGAGGAAGGTAGAGAACACTTGAAGCAAGGGTTACACTGGCACGATATGGAGAACTTCTATGTGTTGTAACACTTTCCACTGTCACTTTTTTTTTTTTAACACTTTGCGACACACGTTTCACTATTGGTGCTCTTGGGGTGTGGGAGGGCGGCGGCGACAGCGACAAGGGTGTGGGGTGGTTTGTGGCGGTGGGCGGCAGCGGTGGTGGTGGCGGCGGTGGCGGCAACGACGGCGGTGGTGGACACTTCACGTGGCGGCAGATAGGGCATCCCTGAAGGCGGCGGTCAGCAGGATCTCCAGGAAGTTGTGGAACGTCTCGCGGTATTTGGTGTGTTGTTTTGCCTTCTTGTATTCTTCCCACAGGTCCATGAGGAACTGCACGCTGTCTGACTGCCTTTTGGCAATGACTGTGTGTGCAGTTGTGGTGAGTATCCACATCGTGGCCATGTGTTTTGGTCTTGGAAATGGTTTCGCATCAGGGACGGTGAGTGCCGTGACTTGAATGTTATGTGGGTCGCTCCTGTTTATGTGGGCTATCATTTTTTTGCTTCTCGCCCATATATTGCTGTTTGCCCTGCATAGGAATCGATGTTCTATGGTGTCCTTTTCGTTGCAGGTTTCACAGTTGGTCGATTCTTTTATATGGATTAGACCAGCCTCTTGTTGGTCAGTATGGTGTTTTGCACTACTTTGTACCACGTAGATCTGGTGTGATCCGGTATTGTTGGTTCCGAGATATTTTTCCAGACCACTGGCCAATCGTGGTCTGGAGATTTTATCTCGATCCTTGTTTTGTATGTTTGCCCTCTTAGTGCGCCGTAGATGTTTTTTGCCATCCTTAGTTGTGCGTTTGTCACGGTGGGCTGTGCATAACTCTTGTCGAGAATCAGTTGCCTGATATGTCGCATCTTAAGCAGGATGTGTGAGGTGTCTACCAGCGCTTCCTCTGATCGTGGCCTGTGGTTGTTTATTAAGCAGGCCATGATGCTGTCTTTGTTCTTGCTCTCCATTTGGATTGCTCTGTGGAGTAACAGCACAGCACACTTTGTCCTGATGTCCACCAGCCCCATCCCTCCTTCAGTGAACGCGTTGCCTGTGATACTTTGAATATCTCCCACCTCCACAGCAGGTAATAGGTGGCTCCTTGTATTGCCCGTGCAGTGTCTGTTGGTGCACTCAGTATCTGTGCCATGTACCATGCTTTCGACAGGATCGTTGTGTTGATCAGTTCGACTCTTTGTCCCAACGTTAGATTTCTGTTTGAGTGAGTTCTGGTGAGCCCTCATATTGTATGCAGGGTTGTTCGCCAGTTTTGTACCGCCATCTTTAAAGTGCATTTCTGGATTTGTATCCCTAGTGTTTTGTGAGTATCGGTTATTCGATACCACTGCCTATTGACTGTCAGACTCCCGTTGCCAATGGGGAGCAGCACAGTTTTTCTGGGATTCACCCTTGCTCCTGATACATTTTGGAACGTGTTCATTATTGGCTCTATTTTGTCTATCTCCTGCTTGTTGTTCACAAAAATTCCCACATTGTCGGCGTAGGCCATGCATGTGACCTTCTGTTCTCTGATTTGGTATCCATTCAGGCTTGCAGCCAGTTTCCGTAGCAGTGGGTCAAGAGCTGCCACAAAAAGGGGCATGGACAATGGGCAGCCTTGTCTTACTGACTTCCCTAGTTGTAATGTTCTTGTTGTCCATCCATTCATAGTTATTACCGATGTGGCATTCGTTAGGAGGTTTCTTGTGATTTAGGTGAATTTTTGTCCAAAACTGAGTTTTGTCAACTTTTGCAAGAGATATCGGTGGCTGATCCTGTCGAAAGCCTTGTGGAAATCAATAGATATTATTGCTGCTGTCTTTCTGCTGGTGGCGGTGTGCGCAATCATGTCCCTGTATGTGCAGACGGCGTCAAAAATGTTCCTGCCAAGCACTGTACAGGTTTGCCATGGGCTGATGGCTTTCTTTAATGTGACCTTGATGTTTGCAGCCAGGCACTTTGCTGCTATTTTATAATCCGAATTTAGAAGTGTTATGGGCTGAAAATCTTCGATTCTGTTGGCTGCCTGTGTTTTGGGGAGCAGAATCACCGTCCCTTGCAGAAATTTTGAAGGCAATTCTGTCCCGTTTAGAATTTCATTTATTATTTCAGTGAGTATTCCACTGACTGTGCCCCAGAGTGCAGTATAGAATTCCGTTGCGATTCAGTCTGTGCCTGGTGCTCATCTGTTCCAGCTGTCTTTGATGGCGGCTTTCACGTTGTCATCTGTGACATTTTATTTAATAGTGCCCGGTCTGCGTTTGTAAGGATCCGGCGGGTTTCTTGCAGGATCCTCGCCACTTCTGCATCATCATTTTCTTCTTCTTGGAACAGGTTGTTGAAGTGTTCTTCGACATGATTCATTATGTCTTTTTTCGTCAATAGTTTGTGACCATCCTTGTCAATGAGTTCCCTTATTTGTTTACTGTTAGCCCTCTGTCTTTCCCTGTGCAGGTGGTGCAGCGTGGCAGGTTCATCTTCAATTTTGCCATTTGTCTGGCTGTGGGCAATGGCACCTCTCATTTTGTCTCTTTTCAGGCTCAGTATACGTGCCTCGAGTCTTCTGATACACAGCAGAAACAGTTCATCATCCGCAGGGACGTCCATCGCATCTCGTAGGCATCTTGTGTAGAAGTCTGCCACATTTTGTTTCCAGAAAGCCTTCTCAGCACTGTACCTTATCAGTTCCCTTCTTATTTGCTGTTTGGCGTGTTCTACCCACCACTCAGTAGTAGAATTATACTCGCCTCACCGCTGTCTGCATGCCTGGATTGTGTCAGCAATTTCCTGCCTTAACTTTTCATCTGTGAGGTGTCTTGTATTCAGCTTCCATGTCCCCCTTCCCTGGTCTCCTGCTTACTAGGCAATGTGCTGTCCACTACACCACTTTGTGGCTCACGCAGCTGCATGGAATACCCTAATCCAATGTCCTCCCTAACACAGATTTCAATTAACACATCAATCCATCTTGATTTGCCCCTTCTTAAATCGTCAGTATTGCTGCGGCTCTCCACTATTGGAATAGCACCCCAGCTTTGTGCATAATGGGGAAATCCTGCCTATAGGTGTATAGGATCTGTCAACTCTGTTTGTGAGGCTTGATTAGCCATTTTGATAATGGATGGCATTTATCTTGTTATCCAACTTACTGATCTTGGCACAGGTATGATTGGTTCTGTGGGGATGGGCATGAGATAATGTCACTATGCCAGATAATAGGTGTAGGTGATCTATTGATCTGATGTAAATACATTTTCCTGGAGACATATTGAGTTTCAACTTTATTTTTAATAAGGATAGAAGCTGATGGACTGACTTAAAATTTGTGCCTTGTTGAGGCTTGAACCTGGGTCTCTTGCTTACTAAGCAGGTGTGCTATACACTACACCACCCTGGCACTGTGGCTTACACAGCTGAACAGAACTCAATAGTGAATTGAAGTTTGTGTTAGGGAGGGCTTTGGACGAGGGTATTCTGTGCAGCTGTATGAGTCACAATGCCAGGGTGGTGTAGTGGACAGCATATCCGCCTAGTAAACAGAAGACCCAAGTTCAAGTCCTGGCCCTAGCACAAATTTTAATTCATTACTTCAGCTTCTATTTATCAAAGATAAAGTTGAGGCTCAATATGTCTCCAGGAAAATGTATTTAGAATAAATTAAGAATCTACACCTCAAAATAAATTCAAAACCTCTGCTACAGGAGAAGACAACTGCTGTACACTCACGTTGATTTTAGGAGACAATTACACACACTGCTCAAAGAAGATATATCTGGCATAGTGACATTATCTCATGCCCATCCCCACGGAACCAATCATACCTGTGCCAAGATCAGTAAGTTGGATAACAAGATAAATGCCATCCATTATCAAAATGTCTAATCAAGCCTCACAAACAGAGTTGACAGATCCAGTTAGAGGAACACCATTCGATTGGTCATTTTCATCACACTAGATGAAAATGCTCTGCATGCAGACTGAATACAGTCCAACTATAGTTTAATTATTATTCTTTCCACTCATTAATTCATTTGTGACTGCCAGGGCCTCAAGCATAGTTTCATCAATTTACCTACCAATCTGCTCTTTCATATTTATACAACTGCAGTTTACTAACTTTGTCTGAGCCAATCTTCTCTATTGAAATTTGGCTATCAGTGTCTGACACCTTTTTGTCAATATCTTTAACTAACTGATCATTCTTAGTAGCAGCCCACAATGAAAAGTCAGCATCAAATTGAGTCTTTTTGTAGCACTTACTGCCCACTAATTTTGTTTTGCTCAGTATAAAGATTTGTCTCTCATTCAGACAACTGGCTAACTGCATGTGAAGTGACTCCTGCACTTGCCTGACCTCACCTACTTCTATGGTTAACTTAGAGGTAGCCTCACGTAAACCCACCTGGGGCTTTCATAATTTGGAAATTTCATTGGCTGAAGTCAGGTGCGACTCTGCAGTCTGCCTTGTGAAATCTTTTTTGGTGGGAAGATCAATGAAACCTTGTATAGTGATCATATCTGCTAGATCATACTTGATGGGCATATCTGCCACCAGTTTAGTTCTGTGGACAATATTATTTCCAGATCTCTCCTATCCACAAAATATTTCTGCTATTGGATCCCTTTTCAGTTGAATTGGAGCAACTGGTTCAGTCTCTTCCACCACTGGCTGACTGTCATGAGTTACTTAGTTGTAACACATAAAAGATGCAAGCCTAACAAACCAACAGCTCTGGCACAACCAAAACTTTGCTCTTCTTCTGTCACTTCTTTCGTCTTAACCCCAGACTAAATTGTTATTATGTATAAATTCTGCCACTTTTGGAAGCATAATTGTTACACTTCATGTTTTCAATGTATCACCTGATCACATAAATGGGTACAAAGTATAAGCTACGTAACCTTGACATAGGAGGATTTTTGTATTACTGGAAATATTAACACTAACATCTCAGTTCATTTACACAACCAAAGATCTCCACAGTGCCTTAATAATTGCCCCAAAATAGTGTTACTGGAAATATTAACACTAACATCTCAGTTCATTTACACAACCAAAGATCTCCACAGTGCCTTAATAATTGCCCCAAAATAGTGTTTTATTCCTGTATGTTCCTTGTACCTGTCAGTTTCTGGGCAATGCTCATCTTGCAAAACTTGTGAGAAGTCTTGTGAAAAGAGTGTTACCCTTAGTTTCTTGACACCACCTTCTTTTACATAGTATTATGGTTTATATGATGTATTATGACAGAGACAGGAGCCTGTGATCGCTGGAAGTATTCGGTTTTAGTTAATTTACTTTCACATTACATTTACACTCAGTCTTCAGTCAAAGTTATCAAAATAACCATGTTCTGAAATAGTGTTTTATTATTTTTTTTTCACTAGTCAGTGCCACAGGTTACCCTAATGTCATTAAACAACACACACATGGCATAATACACATAAATCCACCTGATGATTGAGGTTTAAACTGATGCAACACATTGGAATAACAAATAAACAGTTACTGATAACAGCAAACTACTTGTTCCATTCAGTATTATTAAAAGTCACAGAGTAAAGCCTCACCTAAAATGTTTGAATTTAAAGAATTTGGAGAGTACATACAAAAGAAGAAAGTTGGCAAGCCAATAGTACTGAGTATAAGTAAATATTTGAATTATATATTGAAATATCAGTTTCACCCAAGACACTATTATATTCCTACAGCAACTGCTGGTGTGAATTTTGTGAAATTATTTTGTAAACAAAAGAGGCACAATTCACCTTCTATCTTCTGTTGCTTCTCTTCTGATTCTCTCTCTTGCAGCAGCTCAGCATGTAAGCCTCCTTGGTAATAATAATAGCAATCACTATTTCTGTCCATGTTTCACTTACAGAACACCAGTTACTTTTTGTCACTGATGACACAAAAAGTTTCTCTATTTCAGTGTAATTTATTTTTAAAGAAGATCAAAATTAATTGAAACATTGCATTTAACACAAACAAGGTCTGCTATCACCAAATTTTTCTGCTCAGCAACCATGATTCAGAGCTGACTACCAGCAAAGCAAGTAACCACATTACTTATAACAGACCATTTGCAGTAGAAGTTGTAACATTGATATTACTCAGTTCAGTTATGATTTTCATATTTAAATCATGCAATGGTCACTATGACTCACCCTGACTTCCAAACAGTTAAGGTTCGGAAGAATGCTACAGCAGTAATTTTCTCAATTCTTAAAAATAAATTAAAAAGTATTTTAGCTTCTCTATGTCTCTCTTTTTTTATCAGGTGAGTTACATGATGGAAACTGTTATCCACTTTGATTTCAGAAAAATGTGGAAGTAAATATTGTAAGGTAAAAATTGAAATGGGCGTTTGGTGTCATTGGCCGGGAGGCCCCTTGCAGGGCAGGTCCGGCCACCTTGGTGCAGGTCTTATTACATTTGATGCCACATTGGGTGACCTGCGCGCCAGATGGGGATGTAATGATGATGAAGACAGCACAACACCCAGTCCCTGAGCAGAGAAAATCCCCGGCCCAGCCGGGAATCGAGCCCAGGCCTGTAGGACAGCAATCCGTTACGCACACCACTCAGCTGTCGGGGCGGACAATATTGTAAGGTGAGAAAGAATATTAACAATGGGAGAAGTAATCAACAACATAATCAGATATTGAAATTTGCTTCTAAGAACATTAGTACTAGTATGCCAGTGGATTGGTTGTTGTCACACCCATCATCAGAGAACAATGCTCATTCTGGGGTAGGGACTAAGCTTCAGAATGTAAAAAAGGAGCAGTAGAGAACCTAGTAGTCTCCACCTATTCTGTGCCTTGACCTCTGCTGTCAGATGAAGAATAGTAGGGTTTCCCTTCATAGATAAGTTGTGCACTACACACAGGAAGTGACTAGTAGTACGTGTGACACGCACATGGTGAGAGATGAAATGCATGCTGAAAACGAAGTTACAACAGCCACAATGTTCTCAGAGAATGATCATCCTCACAGATCAGATATAGAAAAGGTTAATATGATAGCAAGCAGCAGGAACATCCAAGAAAAGATCCCAGAATTAGCATCACTTACTTAAGGCTATAATGCCCCCATAGAATGAGGAACAGAAAGTTGATGGAAACGGGAAATGAATGGCAATGAAATTGTAATTTCATATTGGAAGGTTTATGGTAAGGATAGGTTAATTGCAAATTGTGGTGGCATATTTATTGCAGTAAAGAAGAGGTTCTCATGGATTCTGACTGTGAATTAATCTGGGTGAAGTTAAGCATCGAAGGTCAGTCAAAAATGGTAACTGCCTGCATCAGGATCTGTAGTGGTAGAGCTCTTCAGAGAGAACTTGCAGAATATTGTTAGTAATTTTCCTGATCATGCTGTTACAGGCTCTCTTAAATGGAATTAAAAAGTTTAGTGAGTACAGAATATGGACCGAGAGTAAATTGAACAAAGACAAAAGTAATGAGAAGTAACAGAAAAGAGAATGTCAAGAAATTAAACATCAGAATTGGGGATCATGCAGTAAAAGTAGTTAAGAAATTCTGGCAGCAAAATAGCCACTGAAGGATGGAACAAGGAGGCCTTCAAAAGCAGACTAGTGGTGGTAAAGAGGGAATTCATGGCCATAATAGTCTAGTAGTATCAAACATAAGCCTTAATTTGAGGAAGAGATTTCTGAGGATGTATGTCTAGAGCACTGCACTGTATGCAGTGAAACATGCACTGTACGCAAGCAAAGCATCTGAGACATAGGGTGACACAAGAATGTTGAAAATTAGGTGTACTGATAAGGTAAGGAATAAGGAGGTTCCCTGCAGGATCCATGAGGAACGGAAAATGAGGAAAACACTGACAAGAAGAAGGGACAGGCTGATAAGACATCTGTTAAGACATCAGGAAATAATTTCCATGGTACTAGAGAGAGCTTTAGCCAGTAAAAACTGTAGAGGAAGAGGGAGATTGGAATACATCCAGCAAATAATTGAGGACATAGGTTGCAATTTTTACTCAGAGTCGAAAAGGTTGGCACAGGAGAGGAATTTGTAGTGGGTCACATCAGACCAGTGGGGTAAGTGAACTTTCCAGTTATAGATTGGGAGAGACATGGAGACAGAGATTTGTGAGACATTATTCTGAATGTCATGTCCAAAAATTACTTGAAGCAGGTAGTTTGAGAACAAACTCATAAAGGTAATGTCTTAAGGAATCAGTTAATGTAGAGAAAGGAATCAGTGATCATAAGGCTGTGATAGAAAATATGACTATGGGTATTACAAGGAATATTAAGAAAGGTAGGAAAATATTTTTGCTTATAAAGAGTGACAGAACACAAACTGCAGAGTACCTGAGTGTCCAGTATAAAATATTCAATGATGATGATGAAGATGTTGCGTACAAATAGAAAAAAATTCAAAAGCATCTTTCAGTATGCCTTAGACAAGTACATTCCAAGCAAGGTCTTAATGGATGGGAAAGACCCACCGTGGTCTAATAGCCATGTTAGAAAACTGCTATGTAAACAAAGAGAGCTTCATCACAGATTTACGAGAAGTCAAACCCTAGCTTAGAAAAAAAAAACGCTAAATTAGCAAAAATGAGTGTAAGGAGAGTAATGAGAGAGATGTTCAATGACTTTAAAAGTAAAATTTTGTCAATCAACCTGAGTAAAAGTCTTACAAGTTTTTTGTGATGTGTAAAATCAGTAAGTGGTTTGAAATCTCCTGCTCATTCTCTCAGTGACCATACTGGCACCCAAATGGAAGATAACAGAGAGAACGCCCAAATACTGAATTCAGCCTTCTGAAATTGCTTAACTGGAGAAGATTGTAACATGGTCCCTCCTTTCAATCATTGTACCAATATCGAAATGGTAGGTATTTAGATAACCTATCATGGAATAGAAAATCAACTACCGTCACTCAGAAGTGGAAAGGCATCAGGACCAGATGAGATACCTATAAGATTCTGCAAAGATTATGTGAAAGAACTTTCTCCCTTCTAGCATCAGTTTATCATAGACGATAGGAGCAATGAAGGGTACTTAGCGACTGGGCAAAAGTGCAGGCCGTTCCCATTTTCAAGAAGGGCCATAGGACAGATGTACATACTTGTCTATATTGTTGATGCCAATTTGTTGTAGAAATATGGAACATGTTTTGTGCTCAAGAATCATGATGTTTTTGGAAAACAAAAATGCCTCTATAAAAATCAACAAGGCTTCCACAAACAGAGTTCTTGCAGAACTCAGCTCACTCTGCTCTTCTTTGAGATCCTTGGCACTGTAGACAATGGCGTTCAGGTTAACGCCATGTTCCTTGATTTCAGGAAGGCATTTGACATGATCCACACTGCTGATTAGTGAAAAAAGTACAAGCTTATCAAGTATTGGACCAGAATTGTGACTGGACTCAAGAATTCCTTGACGATGCAACTCAACACATCGCCCTTAATGGAATAAAACCGACAGATGTAAAGATAATTTTCAGAATGCCCCAAGGAAGTGTGACCCGACTGCTACTGTAAACAATTTTATACAAAGATCTAGTAGAAAGCATCAGAAGCTGTTTGAGACCGTTTGCAGATGATGTGTTTGTCTATAGAGAAGCAGCAATGCAAGAGGACACTATTTTTTTGCAGCATGACCTGAAGAGGATTGATGAATGATGCAGGATCTGAAAGTTGAACCTGAACAAGAATAAACATAACATATTGCACATACAAAGAGAAAAAAATCCACTGCTGTACAACTACACAACTGATGAATCTAAGGGCAGCTATCCAGAGCAACTTAAGTGGAACGAATACATAAAACAAATAGTAGGAAAAGCAGCTGCCAGACTGATATTCATAGGAAGAGGAAATATAACTCATCCGCGAAGTAAATTGCTTGTAGGGTGCTTGTTTGACTGATTCTTGAGTGCTGTTGGTCAATATGGGACCTCAACAAGTAACAGGTAGGTCTGACAGGGGAGAGCAAGAGAGCGTTACAGAGATGTTCAATGATCTCCAGTGGCAGGTGTTACAGGAGAGGCGTTGTGCATCACAGAGAGGTTTACTATTGAAATTTTGAGAGAATACTTTTCAGGAAAAGTCAGACAAAAGATTACTTTCTCCCACATACATCTTGCAAAATGAGCACAATGAGAAAATTCAATAAATTAGAGCTAATAAAAAGGTTTTCCACGCACCGTTCATGTGTGGAACAGGAAAGGGGGAGGGGGGATCAGTTAGTGCTACCAGAAGGACCCTCTGTCACACACCATTAGGTGGCTTGTGGAATAGGATGTAGATGTAGGTATATGAGAGGTTGCTCGAGGAACAAAGCAGTGCTAAGGAAGAAAAAATAAAACCCAATCTAGGGGCAAGTTTTTTTTTAAATGAATGTTGATATTCATTTAGGCTTGTGTAATGATATATCCATTATATCACATGAATTAATACTAATCCTTCAAAAATGTATGTGTGGCTGACACTACCAGTAACTGGAGTCTATATTGTAGGCATAACTGGAAATAAAGATAGCCTATAAGGGGAGAAAAGAGATTATCCATAACAATTAATGCCTTTACTTTCCATCAAATATTTTTAATTTTTGGAAAGTAAAAAAGTAAAAATGTAATAGCCGTACCGTAGGTGCAACCACAACGGGGGGTGGGGGTGGGGGGTTGTATCTGTTGAGAGGTTAGACAAACAGTTGGTTCCTGAAGAGGGGCAGCAGCCTTTTCAGTAGTTGCAGGGACAACAGTGTGGATGATTGACTGATCTGGTCTTGTAACACTAACCAAAACGGCCTTGCTGTGCTGGTACTGCGAACAGCTGAAAGCAAGGGGAAACTACAGCCGTAACTTTTCCTGAGGGCATGCAGCTTTACTGTATGATTGAATGATGATGGCGTCCTCTTCGGTAAAATATTCCGGAGGTAAAATAATCCCCCATTCGGATCTCCAGGTGGGGACTACTCAAGAGGACGTCGTTATCAGGAGAAAGAAAACTGGCATTCTACAGATCGGAGCATGGAATGTCAGATCCCTTAATCGGCCAGGTAGGTTAGAAAATTTAAAAAGGGGAATTGATAGGTTAATGTTAGATATAGTGGGAATTAGTGAAGTTCAGTGGCAGGAGGAACAAGACTTTTGGTCAGGTGAATACAGCGTTATAAATGCAAAATGAAATAGGGGTAATGCAGGAGTAGGTTTAATAATGAGTGCAGGTAAGCTACTACAAACAGCATAGTGTTTATGTTTATTAGTGTCATTTAGACTCGGTACATTTCAGGTAGCAGTTTTTATAGTTTTATTAGGTCACTTTCGCGTGTACGTAAACGCTTGTTTAAATTACAAATACGAGGTATAATCAGTAGGTGCAGCTTACCGTAGGTCACTGTTTAATTCGTTTATAACATTCACTAGATAACCCCTAAAAGTTTACTGTAGGTCACTGTGTTATTCTTTAGTATTCACTAAATAGCCCCTAGCAGGAAAATAAGCACCAGATCTCACTTCTACCATAAATTTTTATTTTCATTATTGAGTGTCCTTTCTGCCAGCTAGAGTGTAGCTGTTAACCTTGTGTGACAGTAGGTTTCCTTAAGTTTTTATAGTAAATCAGTTATTAGCTAGATGGATAGGGACTGTGTCTGTTGTGTGCAGATGCAGGAGGAGTTGGCCAAAGCCCAAACGCAGCTGGAAGCTTTGTTGGCCACAGTCAACAAGCTCCAGAGTGCCACCTTGAAGTGCGGTGGGAATGGGGTGCTTGGGGCAGCCTCTGCCGTACTAGATGTGCAGGGGGGGGGGGGGGGGGGGGGGGATGCCACAGCTCTCTGTTACTGAGCCGACCTCAGGTGCAACTGAGCCGGCTGGCCCACTCTCACCTCAGTGTGAGTGGCAGACTGTGTCGAGGTCTCGAGCCTCAAGGCGAAAGCTGCATGGGGGAAGCAGGCTCCTGCCAAATCCTGTGCACTTTGCTAATAGATTCAGTGTGCTATCTGATGCTGGGGGGGGGGGGGGGGGGGAGGAGGTTGAGCCGGATCAGACTGCACCTTCTGCCTGGATAGTGGCTGCTCCTTCAGCAAGGTCGGGACAGGCACGTGGGGGTAGGGGTTTGTTAGTTATTGGCAGCTCCAATGTTAGGCGGGTCATGGAGGCCCTCAGGAATATAGCAGCTAGGGCGGGGAAGAAGTCCAATGTTCACTCGTTGTGCTAGCCGGGGGACCTTGTCCAGGATGTGGAAGAGGCTCTTCTGGCGGCTATCAAGCAGGCGGGGTGCAGCAAGCTGCAGATTGTTGCGCATGTCGGCACCAACGATGCCTGTTGTCGGGGTTCCGAGGAAATCCTTGGGTCCTTCCTATGGCTGGCTAAATTGGTGAAGGCAGCCTCCATCTCTCGAGGAGTGGAAGCCAAGCTGACAATCTGCAGCATCGTACCCAGGGTGGACCGGGGTCCTCTGGTTTCGACTTGAGTGGAAAATCTAAACCAGAGGCTACGTCGACTCTGACGAAAACGGTTCCAGATTCCCCGACCTACGCTATGGGGTGGAAGGTTGTAGGATGCCCCTCGATAGATCAGGGATGCACTACACACAGGAAGCTGCTACATGGGTAGCACAGTACTTGTGGTGTGCACATGGGGGTTTTTTGGATTAGGTTCCTCCCTATGGGAAACAAACCGCTGGCACAAAAAATTACCAGTTCATGACACCGATGTGGGTGTGCCAACTGTAAAAATTGTTAGTTCACCTAAACAGGTCATTCCAAAGGATTTAAATATGCTTAATCTCATGTTAGTAAATTGTCAAAGTGTCTGCAGCAAGATCCACGAGTTAATCTCCGAAATAAACAGTAGGAATGCCAATATTGTATTAGGTACCGAAAGTTGGTTGAAACCACATAAAAAGCAGTGAAATTTTGAACTCTGGTTGGACAATGTTTAGGAAGGATAGGACTGATGCTATGGGAGGTGGTGTGTTCATTGTAGTTAAAAGCTGTTTAAACACAGTTGAGACCGATACTGTGTCGGACTGTGAAATAGTCTGGATAAAGCTGTCAATCAGACAAGGATTGACCATTGTATTAGGATGTTTTTATAGACCACTAGCATCTGCAACAAACGTCGCAGAACGTTTCAGGGAAAGTCTTGAGTACATAGGAAATAAATATCCAAATTATGCATTAGTTATAAGTTGAGACTTTAATCTAGCATCCATTGACTGGGAAAATTACACATTTATCACAGGGTGCAGACGCAAATATTCATGTGAAGTTATTCTAGGAGCACTCTCAACATACAACCTTGAGCAATTGGTTAGAAAACCAACTCGAGATGAGAACATATTAGATATCTTGGCAACAAACAGACCTGATCTTTTTGAGGAAGTTAATCTAGAAGAAGGTATTAGCGACCATAATGTCGTTGTGGCTTCTATGTCAGGGGGGGGGGAAAAAAAAAAACCTGAGAGTTTTCTTGTTTGGGAAAGTAAATAAAAGTGTCATTAATTAATGAATATCTTCATAGTCAGTTCCAAGCATTCACCGTGGGACACAAAGATATTGAGTATCTTTGGTCGGAATTTAAAGGTATTGTCCACCGTGTGCTAGAGAAGTATGTGCCTAGCAAAAGTATAGAGGAGGGAAAGGCTCCACCTTGGTACAACAAACATATTAGGAAGTTGCTGAGAAAGCAGAGAATTTTGCACAGTCGTTTTAAACATAATCACTGCCCCGCTGACAAACAGAAATTATGCGAAATGAAAGCAGCTATCAGAAGGACAATGGGAGACTCTTTTATCTAATTTGAAAGCAATATTTTATCTGCAGATTCTAAAAATAACCCTAAAAAATTTTGGTTGTACTTAAAATCTATGAACACTGCAAATAATTCAATACCTTCTCTTGTCGACAGTATGGGTATTGTAACTGATGATGATAAACAGAAGGCCGAAATTCTAAACCTAGCTTTCAAAAACTCCTTTATGATAGAGGACTGCAGCACCATTCCCCCTTTCAATTATTGAACAAACGAAAGGATGGCTGACATAGCGTTTAGTGTATCAAGGATTGTAAAACAGTTAAGATCCTCAGATGCCAGAAAGGCATCTGGCCCAGAAGGTATCCCCACAAGATTTTATGTTGACTATGCTACAAATATAGCACCATTCTTATCCGTCATCTATCAGAGATAATTGTAACGGCGGAAAGTTCCACAGGACTGGAAGAAGACCCAGATCATAGCAATCTATAAAAAGGGTAGAAAATCGGATGCACATAATTACTGGCCAGTTTCTCTGACATCGATTTGTTGTAGAATCATGGAACATATTTTGTGTTCAGACATAATTACCTTTCTAGACTCTGAGAAGCTCATCTGCAGAAACCAGCATGATTTTAGGAAACAGCAGTCATGCGAGACACAGCTGGCCCTCTTTGTGCATGATATACAACAGGCTCTAGATACCGGCTCCCAGGTTGATGCCATATTTCTCGACTTTCGAAAGGCGTTTGACTCAGTTCCGCACTGTCACTTACTACAAAAAGTGCATGCTTACGGTCTATCCAATGACCTATGTGGTTGGATAGAAAGTTTTCTAACAGACAGGGAGCAGTATGTATTCCTGAACAGGGTAACTTCAACAGAAAAAAGAGTAGCTTCAGGTGTGCCCCAGGGCAGCGTAATAAGTCCTCTGCTTTTTATGATTTACATAAACGATCTGGTTGATGGTATTGACAGTGGCCTTAGACTGTTTGCCAATGATTCTGTAGTCTACAGGAACGTAGTATCACACGAAAGTTGTGAACAAATCAATGAGGATTTGCAGAAAATAAAAGTGTGGTGTAATGACTGGCAGTTATTTCTCAATATTAGTAAGTGTAACCTACTGTGTATAACAAGGTGAAAATCCCCATTAATGTATGAGTACAAAATAAATTATCAGTCTTTGGAAGCGGTAACATCAGTTAAGTATCTGGGTGTGATTATTTGAAATGATCTCAAATGGAATGATCGGATTACACAACTATTGGGTAAGGCGAACTCTAGATTGCGGTTTATTGGTAGAATCCTGAAGCGATGCAGTCCTTCAACAAAGGAAATAGCTTACAGTACGTTAAAGTTTGTCCAGTCTTAGAGTATTGTTCGTCTGTATGATAATAATAATAAAAATAATAAAGATTTTATGGTCTTTAGGCTATTACAGCAATTGACAACGTCAAATGAAGTTACACTTTATAATACAGTGTGATAAGGTATTGACTACTGAAATATTTTAGCTTATATTACAATAAATGTACAGTGGGTCATCTGTTGGATTACTGCATTTTACAGTTGAAGAATTCATTGATATCATAGAACGGGTGGGCAATAAACCATTCATGCAGTCTTTCTTTGAATGTATGTTCAGGAAGATCCTGTATAGCATGTGGCAGCTTATTAAACAGTTTGTGCCCTGTGACTTCATAGCTATTTATTGATTTTGACAGTCTGTGGTAAGGTGTGTATATGCGTTTGATGCTTCTTGTGTTGTAACAATGTACATTTTCTCTACGTTTCACATCTTGTAGGTTCTTCTTCGTAAAGATTAAGACATTGTATATACAGACGTTTATTAGTGTCATAATTTTTTGTTTAATAAATAAGGGTTTCCAGTGAGCCTTATGTGAAGAATTTGTAATTATCCTAATGGCTTTCTTCTGCAATAATAGGATGTCATGTATATGACTACAGTTACCCCACAAGAAAATGCCATAGGATATTATACTTTGGAAAAATGCAAAATAAGATGATCTGATGTATGTTTCAGGTACACAATTTCTGAGTTGTCTTAATAAATAAATTACTCTAGATAGCTTACTACTAATATAGTTTACATGTTGGCCCCAGGATAACTTTTCGTCTAAATAAACTCCCAGGAATTTAACAGAACTAGGGTCATCATATAGTGGCTTGTCTCTTAGAGTGAAGATTATCTGCTGAGTTTTATTTTCATTTAGCAGGAAACCATTTGCTCTGAACCAATATGCTGTATGAGTGAGCGTATTTTCACCACAGGTTTTAAGATCATTAAGATTGATACTGCTATGGAGAAAAGTCGTATCATCTGCATACAATACAGTGGTGGATCTAATAAACGAGGGGAAGTCATTGATCATTATCAGAAACAGGAAGGGCCTCGGTACAGATCCCTGAGGCACACCTACTTTAACATTTTCTATGTCTGATATTTCCTTACCAACACAAACTACCTGGTTACGGTTGTTGAGATAAGCTTTTAATAGTCTGAGACTGTTTCCTTTGATGCCGTAGAATTCTAGTTTCTCTAGTAGTGTCGTGTGCTCAACACCATCGAAGGCCTTGCTTAGGACACAGAATGAGACCTGAGCAAAGCCTTTGTTCTCAAAAACTTTGAGGATGTAACTGACTACCGTGTTGATTGCATCAATGGTCGACAGATTCTTCCTAAACCCGTATTGTGTAGCATTAATTATTCCTAGATTCTCAAAGTGAGATGATAATTGTTGGTACATGATGCATTCTATTACCTTGGAGAATGCGGCTACTATTGAAATAGGCCTGTAACTAGTCTCGCGTCCGTTGGCCGTCATAATTTAACATGTTATTATTGTTATTTTGATTTTTTGATTGTTGCCGACTTATGTGGTGGGCCTTAATAAAAATGATATTTCATTAAATTTTTATTTACGGTTAAATGCTTTTGTGAAGTTCTCCTTTTTAACAATATTAATCTTAAATTATTTGTTACGTTAGTGAATGTTAGACTCGCTGAATCTTAAAACATGAGCATACAAGTTGAACATTGCAATAAACTTTTCATATTAATTTCCTCGGCTAGTCAGTTCACTTTAAAGCAAAAGATCTTTAGTTATTAATTACAACTGCGGCCCACACACGCGCGAGAGTATTTTTTTTTTTTCTTACCTCCGTTAACCATTGTATTGTAGTCGGAGTCCTGGCTCTGGCTGTCGGCTATGGTACTGAAAATAACAATCTTAAAGCTACGTATTTCTGCAACTTCATGCGGCTGTGGAGAAAAATTAATATTATGTTAATAGCGGGCGAGTATTTCGCTTCCGCTAATTTTTCATAAGTTAATATCGCCATGTAATGGCGTCGTTGGCTGCATCGGCCGCTGCGATTATTGAACTGTAAATTACTTGAATGCAGGTTAATTCAAGGAAGGCGGACATGAAATCGGGATCACCTCTTACAAACTAAAAGTGCACAATAATATTAAATCAATATATTATCTGCTTAACTCATACAAATATGCTTACATTTGCCAGCACTCGAAAGATGTCCATCTACACGCAATCAAGACAAGAGAAGGAGTGAAGACGACTAAAAAATTAACAAAAGAGTGTATCTTGTTGTCTCTTTAGATCACTTTGTTATATTTCTTTGCATTCGAAACTTACACATAGAAATCATTATTTTACGGCTACATGATAAAAATATATTATTCAATTTTTAAATGTCTCTTCTTTATAAATACTGTTTTTTTAAGTCTTTTCGTAATATAGCACTGGGGACGCTATACTAGATGGAGAGTCTTTATCTCCCTTTTTGTATACTGGGACGATCCTAGACAGTTTTAACTCATCAGGAAAATATCCCTCAAGTAAGCACGTGTTTATGTAAGGGTACAGAATGCAATCACACACTTTTTTTTAGCAGGTTATATGATATGCCATATATATCTAAGCTATCAGATGATTTCAGTTGTTTTATGACCCCTTGTACATATCTAGGCAATACTTCAGAGAAGGTTAGCATGCTTGTATTTAGTGACTGTCTACCCCAATTTTGGTAGATTAACTCTGATGGACTAATGTCTGGTTTGATAATTGTGTCTCCTATTTCTTTCACTGAATTAATAAAAAACTCATTGAGTGTTTGTGGTGGGATATTAATTTTGTCTTTTTTAGTATCTGTGGCAGCACTGTTAATTACTTTCCAAGCGGTTTTGCATTTATTGGTGGAATTATGTATGCTGTTGGCATTGTAGGTGTGTGTGTGTGTGTGTTTTTTTTTTTTTTTTTTTTTTTTTTTTTTTTTTTTTTTTTTTTTTTTTTGGGCTTGCAGGATGGCTTTTTTGTATTCATTCCTGCATTCCACATAGGCTGATTTGGCACAGTCAGACTTCATACTATCATATATGTTGTACAGTAACAAAACTTGTTTCTTTAGATCTGTCAGCTGTTTAGTGTACCATATATTTTGTCTGTTTTGAGATCTGGATTTGTGGTCCATTATTTTGATTTTCTTTATGAGAATACTATGGTAAAATAGGGTCAAGAATGCATTAAAAAATCTATCAAATATTATTTTGGCTGGCAGGTCATTACTTGATGTGTAATGTCCATCGACACTACACTGGCTAAACCAGTCTCTGTCAGCAAGGGAATTATGAAATGTGTTAATTTTATCCTCAGTTACGGGTCTGGTAATCACAACTGTTGGGACAGGTTTGTTTGCATTGCTCCTATTGAGGGGGATTTTACTTGCATAATTTAGAGATACGGAGTCATGGTCAGAGAATGGGAACACTACAACTTCGCACGTGTTTTCAGTGGTCTTGAACTTTTCAAAGATGTTATCTAAACATGCTTTGTTTCTTGTGGGCCTGTTATTAACACAATGTAAATTGTATTGTCTTAGTAAGTTTTCCAGATCTGCAACACTACCCTTACATTTAGTACCATCAAAATCAGCCTTCAAATCACCTCCTATTGCAATATCATAGTGTACCCATTTAATATTACTTAATTTACTCAATAGCATGTCCATCACACAAGGAATTTAGGTCTAGTTTGGTTATTGTACAATTGAGTGACTGGTTGGAATAAATTGCCACACCACCTCCAATGTGCTCTTTCCTACAGTAGCTATTTACTATACTAAAATTGTCAAATTTGGCAACTACAAGTTCATTCTCGTTAGCCCAGTGTTCACTCAGACAAAAAATATCAAACTGGTTATCAAGACCAAACTCATTTATGATAAATTCTTTATCTTTCAGTCCTTGAACGATAAGGTAACATATTTTAAGATCCATGCTCTTATTGCTTACACACTGAACACTATGGCGATTGGTATGGGACCCTTACCAGTTTGGTGTGATTCAAGAGATTTAAAAGGACCAAAGAAGAGTGGCAAGATTCGTGACAGATACACTTAGCCATCGCGAGAGCATTACAAATCTCATAGAAAGTTTGAAGTGGGACACACTTGCAGATAGATGACACGCTAAACAGAAGGGGCTGCTCACTAAATTCCGAAATCCAATCTTCACTGAGGATGTAGAGCATATGTTATTACCACCAACTTTCAAATTGCGTAATGGTCATCATTCAAAGATAAGGGAAATAAGAGCTCGTACTGAGGCATTCAGACAGTCGTTTTTCCCTTGCGCAGTCTGCGAGTGGAACTGAGGGTGGGGGAATATGACTTTGGTGCGAATTGTGCCCTCCGCCACACACCGCTTGGTGGCTAGCTGAGTAACTATGTAGATGTAGATGTAGATAGTGAACGCATTATTGTGGCCAAGATAGACACGAAGGCACACCTACTACAGTAGTACAAGTTTATATGCCAACTAGCTCTGCTGATGACGAAGAAATTTATGAAATGTATGATGAGATAAAAGAAATTATTCAGATAGTGAAGGGAGACATAGATTTAATAGTCATGGGTGACTGGATTTCGATAGTAGGAAAAGGGAGAGAAGGAAAAGTAGTAGGTGAATATGGAATGGGGGTAAGAAATGACGAGGAAGCCGCCTGGTAGAATTTTGCACAGAGCATAACTTAATCATAGCTAAAACTTGGTTCAAGAATAATGAAAGAAGGTTGTACACATGGAAGAAGCCTGGAGATACTAGAAGGTATCAGATAGATTATATAATGGTAAGACAGAGATTTAGGAACCAGGTTTTAAATTGTAAGACATTTCCAGGGGCAAATGTGGACACTAACCACAATCTATTGGTTATGACCTGTAGATTAAAACTGAAGAAACTGCAAAAAGGTGGGAATTTAAGGAGATGGGACCTGGATAAACTGACTAAACCAGAAGTTGTACAGAGTTTCAGGGAGAGCATAAGGGAACAATTGACAGGAATGGGGGAAAGAAATACAGTAGAAGAAGAATGTGTAGCTTTGAGGGATGAAGTAGTGAAGGCAGCAGAGGATCAAGTAGGTAAAAAGACGAGCGCTAGTAGAAATCCTTGGGTAACAGAAGAAATATTGAATTTTATTGATGAAAGGAGAAAATATAAAAATACAGTAAATGAAGTAGGCAAAAAGGAATACAAACGTCTCAAAAATGAGATCAACAGGAAGTGCAAAATGGCTAAGCAGGGATGGCTAGAGGACAAATGTAAGGATATAGAGGCTTATCTCACTAGGGGTAAGATAGATACTGCCTACAGGAAAATTAAAGAGGCCTTTGGAGAAAAGAGAACCACTTGTATGAACATCAAGAGCTCAGATGGCAACCCAGTTCTAAGCAAAGAAGGGAAAGCAGAAAGGTGGAAAGAGTATATAGAGGGTCTATACAAGGGCGATGTACTTGAGGACAATATTATGGAAGTGGGAGAGGATGTAGATGAAGATGAAATGGGAGATATGATACTGCGTGAAGAGTTTGACAGAGCACTGAAGCACCTGAGTCGGAACAAGGCCCCCAGAGTAGACAACATTCCATTGGAACTACTGACGGCCTTGGGAGAGCCAGTCCTGCCAAAACTCTACCATCTGGTGAGCAAGATGTATGAAACAGGCGAAATACCCTCAGACTTCAAGAAGAATATAATAATTCCAATCCCAAAGAAAGCAGGTGTTGACAGATGTGAAAATTACCGAACTATCAGTTTAATAAGCCACAGCTGCAAAATACTAACATGAATTCTTTACAGACAAATGGAAAAACTAGTAGAAGCCGACCTCGGGGAATATCAGTTTGGATTCCATAGAAACACTGGAACACGTGAGACAATACTGACCTTACGACTTATCTTAGAAGAAAGATTAAGGAAAGGCAAATCTACGTTTCTAGCATTTGTAGACTTAGAGAAAGCTTTTGACAATGTTGACTGGAATACTCTCTTTCAAATTCTAGAGGTGGCAGGGGTAAAATACAGGGAGCGAAAGGCTATTTACAATTTGTACAGAAACCAGATGGCAGTTATAAGAGTCAAGGGACATGAAAGGGAAGCAGTGGTTGGGAAGGGAGTGAGACAGGGTTGTAGCCTCTTCCCAATGTTATACAATCTGTATATTGAGCAAGCAGTAAAGGAAACAAAAGAAAAATTCAGAGTAGGTATTAAAATCCATGGAGAAGAAATAAAATCTTTGAGGTTCGCCGATGACATTGTAATTCTGTCAGAGACAGCAAAGGACTTGGAAGAGCAGTTGAATGGAATGGACAGTGTCTTGAAAGGAGGATATAGGATGAACATCAACAAAAGCAAAACAAGGATAATGGAATGTAGTCGAATTAAGTCGGGTGATGCTGAGTGAATTAGATTAGGAAATGAGACACTTAAAGTAGTAAAGGAGTTTTGCTATTTGGGGAGCAAAATAACTGATGATGGTCGAAGTAGAGAGGATATAAAATGAAGACTGGCAATGGCAAGGAAAGCATTTCTGAAGAAGAGAAATTTGTTACATCAAGTATAGATTTAAGTGTCAGGAAGTCGTTTCTGAAAGTATTTGTATGGAGTGTAGGTAACCATGTATGGAAGTGAAACATGGACGATAAATAGTTTGGACAAGAAGAGAATAGAAGCTTTCAAAATGTGGTGCTACAGAAGAATGCTGAAGATTAGATGGGTAGATCACATAACTAATGAGGAGGTATTGAATAGGATTGGGGAGAAGAGAAGTTTGTGGCACAACTTGACCAGAAGAAGGGATCGGTTGGTAGGACATGTTCTGAGGCATCAAGGGATCACCAATTTAGTATTGGAGGGCAGCGTGGAGGGTAAAAACCGTAGAGGGAGACCAATAGATGAGTACACTAAGCAGATTCAGAGGGATGTAGGCTGCAGTACGTACTGGGAGATGAAGAAGCTTGCACAGTATAGAGTAGCGTGGAGAGCTGCATCAAACCAGTCTCAGGACTGAAGACCACAACAACAACAACAGTCATGTACAAAAGGACATAGAATACAACTAGTTTCATTTTGGCTGCTTCTTTTTAGTGTTGCAGCTTTTGCAGTGTTCAAAGGTATACAATCACGAGTTAGTCTGTAGTACTTGAAGTCCCAGCGGTGTCAACTGTTCGCTCCCCATTTGGCGCGGCCGTAGGGAAACCCTGGGGAAAACCTCGGCGGAGTGACAGACTAACTGCTTTGATTACTTTCACTTAATTGTTTCTGGGATGTCATTGGAGTACAGGATGTGCATACGTTACAAATAATTTTTTGTTGCATTATGCAAAAAATGAGGTCATTATAACAATTGATTGCGGTGTCGTTGATGATCTACGCCGCGACGTTTAGCTCGCGACGGCGCCGGTTGGTGTGTTCGGTACTCGGCGTTCGCGGTGGCTGCGGAGAGGTCAACGCCCGCTCACGCCAGCATGTCTCTCGCCGTCGCGGAAGGTCAGAATCAGCTGTTAGGCTGCACGGTTGGCGATGCGTTTCTGTCTCGGCCGGGCGTGGCGGAGTGGGATGATATCCGCCCGCCGCGCTTGTTGGCAGGAGTCAGCTCTGCTACGCATCTCCGACGTAGTACATGAAACATACACACAACCAACGTAATATTTGTTTCCCGCTGCAGATGGTTACGCTAGTGGGAAAGAAGCATGTATTAGTGCGGCAGTTGTTGTTAAGTTTTCGCCAGTTTCCGATTGTCAAGCTAGCACTGTCTTGCAGAATACATGATATGGATCTTCTCCCGTGAATGAAGTTTTGATGCGCCACTGTTTCCATTACACGTCAGTTTTTGTCTTGATAATATTATTTATGTTTTCGCCGCACTCGCATGCACTAGTGAGTGTCCCAGTACGAGCTTAGCACAAACATTCGCTGTTTCTGCGGTCGCTGTTTTGCAACAGTCCATGCATCGCATTCCAATCTCGCATTATTGTACTCACTGAAATTACAGTCTGTCCCAAAAATATTGACTGTGGGTTCACTTCATGTTAACAGTTCACATTTATAAGCAAATTCACAGTTTTTCGTGCGTAATATTGGCGTTTGGCGTCCTTACCGCTGTTGAACGTTCAATACTAGCACTTCACTGTCCGTATCACAGTTTCACCTTCACAGTTTTTCGCACTGCTTAAAGTAACTGTTTGATTCACAAAAACTAATGTATTTGTTTTCGATTGGTTCACAAAAACTAATGTATTTCATTCAGTCTTAACTGGATTTTGGCTCGTGCTGGATTTTACCAGTCTCTCGCACTAATTATCTCTTTTCATTTTCCACTTAGAGTTGTACTTGCCTTCAGATTTTTTGACTATACAATTGTATTTCCGTCTCATCTGAGGTAAGTCCCCATGTCATGTCTGCCCATTCATTGCGTACTTGCCCTCCAGAGCCAGGCTCGACTTTACAAAACTTTGCCTCTCGCATTACTGTACACATTTTATAATCTAGGCCTAGCGTGCAAGTTCCTAGATTAGTGTTAGATTTGTGACTTTTGTTTACACGATAAATTTGTCCAAATCTCTGCCTTAGCAGATGGCAATATATTTTAACAGTGCTTAGCGGTAGTTGCATTTACTGATTTGCTTTGTACCTTGTCCACAACACATGAGGTACCTTGGGTGATGTACACCCTGCACTCATGTTGTTTAGTAAATTATGATTGAGCATATTTCAAGATCGGTATAGACATAAATACATGGAACAACATATACTCTATAATATTGAATTTCATAAGTTTCATTACTACTACAGTTCAAAAATATTCATGACACACTAATGAAAAATTCTTTCATCATTAAAACATCATTTAAAACATTTTTAAACATGAAATTTGTAAAATATTCTTAAACCTACGTTCATTTTTTTTTCTTTCAAAATGCAATTGCTTAAAAATACTGTTATTCCTTAACATCTACAAAATTGAATCGCACTAATCTTGTGTGCCTCATTGTCTTTAAATGTTACACTAAAATCTGAACATTTACTCACAGAAAACAATACACTATAAACTTAACCTACTACTCATATATGTAAACGTTACTCTACTGAGCGAAAGTCTTTAAGTCTTTGTAAGTATTTTCCTTGTTTCCTTCGTAATTGCCTCCTTATTTGACCACAGGATGGTGCAGCTTGCGCGACAGAAGGTATCGTGAGGTACCACTTCGATGTTATGGGTGTAGCCCTCGAAAACACCGGGTTTTTCCGAAAACACATTCTCATAATCTGTAAGTAGCTGAGTCAATTCGTTTTGTTGGGTTTCAGTCAAATGTTCTGACTCCCTGACTTTCATGGCTATCAGTTTCCTTTTTTCCTCTTTGTCTTCAGTAATAAATTCTTTATAATATGCTTGTCTTGTACTTAAGTCAGAATATAAATTCATTACCTGTATTCCTTCGAATCTAGACTGAAAGCTCCGGCAATATTTACTGTGCACTTCCCATGTCCTCAATAATGGCAAAATTACACGTCTACCCTCATTCATAAGGCTTACTTCCCCGCACAAGAGGTCGATTTTTGCGTCCCTCTGGCGTAAAAATTCCATCCCCAGGATGCAAGCAACACCTAATCCCTTAACTACTAGGAACGAGCTTTTCATTGCTTCATTTCCTACCGTAAACTCGACTTGCACCTGGTGCTTTATGATATGAGATTGTGCACCTATTGCACCTGTTACACGACAATTCTTCACTGGCAATACTGGTATTCTATTATTTTGACTCAAGTACTTGTAAAAATTTGCACTCATAACATTGGTTGACGCACCGGTATCGACTATTATCTGTATTGGTGCTCCATACATATCTGCTTGCAATATAGCCTGCACAACACTTTCGTTGGTTCGGTTACATTTCTGTGGTATGTCTACAAGTTCCTTTTCTATTTTTATTCCCTCATTGTATCTCAGCATACAAAGTTTATGGCTGTCATCCGTGAATGTGCCCTCACTACACCATCCTGCAGCCAACAACGGAGAGCGTATTGTGGCTGTCTTTAGTTTAACGGATGAGCATTAGTGAGTTGACAGTTGTCTGTCCCTTCCACTAACCTCACATTGTGGTTCTGGTTGTTGTTGTTGCTACTGTTGGGTTGGCCGCCCTGCCTCCCCGATGGTATATTTTGATATTGTGTATGGCTCTGGTTTTGCGGTGGTCGGTTGTAACTTCCTGACATGTTCTGTGATGGACCTGGATTGGCGTTCCATTGTGGCGCTGTGTTTTGTTGCCACTGTGGTGTCGGTTTATTACAACCACGCCACTGGTTTCGATTGTTCCGCCATTGCGGATTGCCGTTACCATTATATCCTGTCGTCATGCGTCCATCATGATGTCTCTTCCGATTTTGACGATTATAACCATTGCCGTTATAACCATTGCCATTGTTTGTGCCTCGAGTCTGTTGCCGGTGCTCTTGCCTATTCCCGTTACCATTTGGTACTAAGTTACTACCGTCCTGTGGCTGCCATTGTAATCGGCTTTTTGTTGATTACAACCTGCATGGTTCCACTTGTTTTCGGTTTTCATATCTTCGATCAATAAGTCAACAGAATCCACTATTTCCTTGAGTTGTTCTATATCGTATTCTGGCACATTGATGAAATATCTTTTAATTTCACTGGGCAACTTCATTTTTATTAATCTGATTATGTCACGATCGGACTTTGGTTCGTCCCAGTGCCTGGTTTTGTTTATATACTTTTCAAAATATTTGAGTAACGTTCCCATCTTAGGATTGTACATATCTGGACTGTACAACTCCTTGCGTAGTCTTTCTTGGAAGCTATCGGACCAGAATTTTTGCAAGAATGCACCTTCAAACTGTTGCATCGTTAGGCATTTTTCGGACACGTCGGTGGCCCACAGTGCCGCGTCACCTTGAATAAAGGAGACCACGAACTGTATTCTTTGTCTTTCCGTCCATGTCCTGGGAAACACATTCCTGAAGCTCTTAATAAATACCACAGGGTGGACATTCGTTTTTCGCTATTGAAGGGTTGGAATGTCCTGTGTTTTATTACATTGTCCTCTTTTTTGCACATCTGATTGCTACATTCTGGGACTTTCATTACTTCGTGATGTGCGCTGCACGGTATCGCATGTTGTTTGTGCTTATAATTCACATTAGGTTGCGGTTGCGCACTCGCACCCTGCATACAGTCGGCGTTATTATAGTAATCAGTACGCGGAGTCGGATTCATTATCTGTCCGCCACTGTTTACATTGCTTTCCAACACAGACAGTCTCCGCGCGACCTCCTGTTGTCAATTTGGCAACTCCGCTGTCACACGGGATTTGATCTGTGTTAATTCGACATGTAGTGCGGCAGCACTAGCGTCAATATTTACACTCGCGGCCGCAGTCGCTTGTTCTACAGCTGTTTTTACCTCGCTTTCAATCCTTGCAGATATCTCGCGATCCTTTACTTCTAGCCATTCATTAAATTCTTTTTCGACTGTTTGAGTTTGCACTTCCAAATATGTGTCAATACTTTTCCGTGCATCTATCTCCACATTATCCACGCGGTTGGATAAAGTCTGGACATTGTCTTCAAGCCTAGCCTGCGATGTCTGTAATTTTTGCATTTCACCGGCAAAGCTTTGCACAAGATCGGGTATTTCTTTGCACGCGTCCCGCATCTCGGCAAGTTCGCTTCGGATACTGTCTAGTTTCGCTTCATTGCGCTGCTCTTACTCACGTAGCATCTGAGCCAGTTTTTCGTCTTTTTCTTTTTCCCTCTGTTCTAACATTCTTTCTTTTTCCCTTTCTTTCTTTTCTCTTTGTTGCTCTTGCTCATAGAGCATCTGAGCCAGTTTCTGATCTCTCTCCCTATCTCTTTCTTCTAACCTGCGCAGAAATTCTGCAAATGGGTCTGCAATCGGTGAGCAGACTGGTGCCCCGCTTAATCTAGCACTCGATTGGCCCCCCTGCCCAGGCAGTGGAGTTGTTGTTCTATTCCCATTCTGCTGTGGAGCGTCATTCACCGTCCAGAGATCTTCGCCCCCTGCTCCAGAAATTATGTTATCCGAGGCGGTGGCTTGGGATTCGTTTACGTATTGCAAATGACCCTCACTTTCCATATTAACATAATTTTGTTCGTCTGGTACGGATGCTTTAGCTTGTCCTATCTTACCCATAATAAAACCACTGTAAGCCACTGACGAATCTTTAACACTGATACACACACGAATAATTATCCCCTCCAAAAATAAACACATTAACACACAAATCCACACAGAATTTAATTTGCACTTTACTTACTATTTTTTTTTTTTCCACCAAAGGTATCTCATGTGCATATGGGTTCGATATTCCTTCCGCACAGAGCTACACTGGATGCTTGCACAATAGGCCTTACCTTAGTTATTTCTGCTTATCGAAATTCTTTTTCTTTTCTACACTTTTTCTTCTCCAGATCTCCTCAGGGTGTGGTTTTGTTGTTGTACATGCAAAAGAATTCATATAGGCATTAATATTTTACAACAATTAGACACATACATAATTGCATTCATTACAATAGAGTCAGATTTAATAAATTTCGTATTTTCTTTGATCCGGCCCCAAAGTTGCGGCACCTATCTCGCGTCCGTCGGCCGTCGTAATTTAATACATTATTATTGTTATTTTGATTTTTTGATTGTTGCCGACTTACGTGGTGGGCCTTAATAAAAATGATATTTCATTAAATTTTGATTCACGGTTAAATGCTTTTGTGAAGTTCTCCTTTTTAACAATATTAATCTTAAATTATTTGTTACGTTAATGAATGTTAGACTCCCTGAATCTTAAAACATGAGCATACATGTTGAACATTGCAATAAACTTTTCATATTAATTTTCTCGGCTAGTCAGTCCACTTTAAAGCAAAAGATCTTTAGTTATTAATTACAATTGCGGCCCACACACGCGCGAGAGTATTTTTTTTTCTTACCTCCGTTAACCATTGTATTGTAGTCGGAGTCCTGGCTCTGGCTGTCGGCTATGGTACTGAAAATAACAATCTTAAAGCTACGTATTTCTGCAACTTCATGCGGCTGTGGAGAAAAATTAATATTATGTTAATAGCGGGCGAGTATTTCGCTTCCGCTAATTTTTCATAAGTTAATATCGCCATGTAATGGCGTCGTTGGCTGCATCGGCCGCTGCGATTGTTGAACTGTAAATTACTTGCATGCAGGTTAATTCAAGGAAGGCGGACATGAAATCGGGATCACCTCTTACAAATTAAAAGTGCACAATAATATTAAATCAACATATTACCTGCTTAACTCATACAAATATGCTTACATTTGCCAGCACTCGAAAGATGTCCATCTACACGCAATCAAGACAAGAGAAGGAGTGAAGACGATTAAAAAAATTAACAAAAGAGCGTATCTTGTTGTCTCTTTAGATCACTTTGTTATATTTCTTTGCATTCGAAACTTACACATAGAAATCATTATTTTACGGCTACATGATAAAAATATATTATTCAATTTTTAAATGTCTCTTCTTTATAAATACTGTTTTTTTAAGTCTTTTCGTAATATAGCACTGGGGACGCTACACTAGATGGAGAGCCTGTATCTCCCTTTTTGTATACTGGGACGATCCTAGACAGTTTTAACTCATCAGGAAAATATCCCTCAAGTAAGCACGTGTTTATGTAAGGGTACAGACTGCAATCACACACTTTTTTTTAGCAGGTTACATGATATGCCATATGTATCTAAGCTATCAGATGATTTCAGTTGTTTTATGACCACTTGTACATATCTAGGCAATACTTCAGAGGTTAGCATGCTTGTATTTAGTCTCTGTCAGCAAGGGAATTACAAAATGTGTTAATTTTATCCTCAGTTACGGGTCTGGTAATCACAACTGTTGGGACAGGTTTGTTTGCATTGCTCCTATTGAGGGGGATTTTACTTGCATAATTTAGAGATACGGAGTCATGGTCAGAGAATGGGAACACTACAACTTCGCACGTGTTTTCAGTGGTCTTGAACTTTTCAAAGATGTTATCTAAACATGCTTTGTTTCTTGTGGGCCTGTTATTAACACAATGTAAATTGTATTGTCTTAGTAAGTTTTCCAGATCTGCAACACTACCCTTACATTTAGTACCATCAAAATAGCCTTCAAATCACCTCCTATTGCAATATCATAGTGTACCCATTTAATATTACTTAATTTACTCAATAGCATGTCCATCACACAAGGAATTTAGGTCTAGTTTGGTTATTGTACAATTGAGTGACTGGTTGGAATAAATTGCCACACCACCTCTAATGTGCTCTTTCCTACAGTAGCTATTTACTATACTAAAATTGTCAAATTTGGCAACTACAAGTTCATTCTCATTAGCCCAGTGTTCACTCAGACAAAAAATATCAAACTGGTTATCAAGACCAAACTCATTTATGATAAATTCTTTATCTTTCAGTCCTTGAACGATAAGGTAACATATTTTAAGATCCATGCTCTTATTGCTTACACACTGAACACTATGGTGATTGGTATGGGACCCTTACCAGTTTGGTGTGATTCAAGAGATTTAAAAGGACCAAAGAAGAGTGGCAAGATTCGTGACAGATACACTTAGCCATCGCGAGAGCATTACAAATCTCATAGAAAGTTTGAAGTGGGACACACTTGCAGATAGATGACACGCTAAACAGAAGGGGCTGCTCACTAAATTCCGAAATCCAATCTTCACTGAGGATGTAGAGCATATGTTATTACCACCAACTTTCAAATTGCGTAATGATCATCATTCAAAGATAAGGGAAATAAGAGCTCGTACTGAGGCATTCAGACAGTCGTTTTTCCCTTGCGCAGTCTGCGAGTGGAACTGAGGGTGGGGGAATATGACTTTGGTGCGAATTGTGCCCTCCGCCACACACCGCTTGGTGGCTAGCTGAGTAACTATGTAGATGTAGATGTAGATAGTGAACGCATTATTGTGGCCAAGATAGACACGAAGCCCACACCTACTACAGTAGTACAAGTTTATATGCCAACTAGCTCTGCAGATGACGAAGAAATTTATGAAATGTATGATGAGATAAAAGAAATTATTCAGATAGTGAAGGGAGACATAGATTTAATAGTCATGGGTGACTGGATTTCGATAGTAGGAAAAGGGAGAGAAGGAAAAGTAGTAGGTGAATATGGAATGGGGGTAAGAAATGACGAGGAAGCCACCTGGTAGAATTTTGCACAGAGCATAACTTAATCATAGCTAAAACTTGGTTCAAGAATAATGAAAGAAGGTTGTATACATGGAAGAAGCCTGGAGATACTAGAAGGTATCAGATAGATTATATAATGGTAAGACAGAGATTTAGGAACCAGGTTTTAAATTGTAAGACATTTCCAGGGGCAAATGTGGACACTAACCACAATCTATTGGTTATGACCTGTAGATTAAAACTGAAGAAACTGCAAAAAGGTGGGAATTTAAGGAGATGGGACCTGGATAAACTGACTAAACCAGAAGTTGTACAGAGTTTCAGGGAGAGCATAAGGGAACAATTGACAGGAATGGGGGAAGGAAATACAGTAGAAGAAGAATGTGTAGCTTTGAGGGATGAAGTAGTGAAGGCAGCAGAGGATCAAGTAGGTAAAAAGACGAGGGCTAGTAGAAATCCTTGGGTAACAGAAGAAATATTGAATTTAATTGATGAAAGGAGAAAATATAAAAATACAGTAAATGAAGTAGGCAAAAAGGAATACAAACGTCTCAAAAATGAGATCAACAGGAAGTGCAAAATGGCTAAGCAGGGATGGCTAGAGGACAAATGTAAGGATATAGAGGCTTATCTCACTAGGGGTAAGATAGATACTGCCTACAGGAAAATTAAAGAGGCCTTTGGAGAAAAGAGAACCACTTGTATGAACATCAAGAGCTCAGATGGAAACCCAGTTCTAAGCAAAGAAGGGAAAGCAGAAAGGTGGAAAGAGTATATAGAAGGTCTATACAAGGGCGATGTACTTGAGGACAATATTATGGAAGTGGGAGAGGATGTAGATGAAGATGAAATGGGAGGTATGATACCGCATGAAGAGTTTGACAGAGCACTGAAACACCTGAGTCGGAACAAGGCCCCCAGAGTAGACAACATTCCATTGGAACTACTGACGGCCTTGGGAGAGCCAGTCCTGTCAAAACTCTACCATCTGGTGAGCAAGATGTATGAAACAGGCGAAATACCCTCAGACTTCAAGAAGAATATAATAATTCCAATCCCAAAGAAAGCAGGTGTTGACAGATGTGAAAATTACCGAACTATCAGTTTAATAAGCCACAGCTGCAAAATACTAACATGAATTCTTTACAGACAAATGGAAAAACTAGTAGAAGCCGACCTTGGGGAATATCAGTTTGGATTCCATAGAAACACTGGAACACGTGAGACAATACTGACCTTACGACTTATCTTAGAAGAAAGATTAAGGAAAGGCAAATCTATGTTTCTAGCATTTGTAGACTTAGAGAAAGCTTTTGACAATGTTGACTGGAATACCCTCTTTCAAATTCTAGAGGTGGCAGGGGTAAAATACAGGGAGCGAAAGGCTATTTACAATTTGTACAGAAACCACTTGGCAGTTATAAAGAGTCAAGGGACATGAAAGGGAAGCAGTGGTTGGGAAGGGAGTGAGACAGGGTTGTAGCCTCTCCCCGATGTTGTTCAATCTGTATATTTAGCAAGCAGTAGAGGAAACAAAAGAAAAATTCGGAGTAGGTATTAAAATCCATGGAGAAGAAATAAAAACTTTGAGGTTCACCAATGACATTGTAATTCTGTCAGAGACAGCAAAGGACTTGGAAGAGCAGTTGAACGGAATGGATAGTATCTTGAAAGGAGGATATAAGATGAACATCAACAAAAGCAAAATGAGGATAATGGAATGTAGTCAAATTATGTTGGGTGATGCTGAGGGAATTAGATTAGGAAATGAGACACTTAAACAAGTAAAGGAGTTTTGCTATTTGTGGAGCAAAATAAGTGATGATGGTCGAAGTAGAGAGGATATAAAATGTAGACTGGCAATGGCAAGGAAAGCATTTCTGAAGAAGAGAAATTTGTTAACATCGAGTATAGATTTAAGTGTCAGGAAGTCGTTTCTGAAAGTATTTGTTTGGAGTGTAGCCATGTATGGAAGTGAAACATGGACGATAAATAGTTTGGACAAGAAGAGAATAGAAGCTTTCAAAATGTGGTGCTACAGAAGAATGCTGAAGATTAGATGGGTAGATCACATAACTAATGAGGAGGTATTGAATAGAATTGGGGAGAAGAGGAGTTTGTGGCACAACTTGACAAGAAGAAGGGACCGGTTGGTAGGACATGTTCTGAGGCATCAAGGGGTCACCAATTTAGTATGAGAGGGCAGCGTGGAGGGTAAAAATCATAGAGGGAGACCAAGAGATGAATACACAAAGCAGATTCAGAAGGTTGTAGGTTGCAGCAGATTCTGGGAGATGAAGGAGCTTGCACAGGATAAAGTAGCATGGAGCGCTGCATCAAACCAGTCTCAGGACTGAGGACTACCACAACAATAACAACAAATTTAGATGTACTTCTGGGTCTAGACCGGCTACTCACCAATAACACATCTCAGTTCTTGCCTGAAAGAGACCGAATTTTTTTTAATGGTACCTCCTATCATACTATCTTTGCATGATAGGAGAATGGAAACAACTACTTACACTGTACCATTAAAAAATAATTCGGTCTCTTTCAGGCAAGAAGTGCAAAAGCTACAACATGTTCATTTGGTCACTACAGCTACTGTGATATAGGATAGAAGCAGAATATGGCAGGAGACGAATTAGTTGAAGTTATTATGATAAAATTGCTGGAATCTAAAACCCTGGAGCAGGAGGATGACTTACAAAGCATTCTACTCACATATAAAGATGTATTTTCAGATAAACCATGGGTAATTGGTGAGTATACGTGTAAATTTAAGATACAGGAAGACAAGCTTGACCCCCCCTTCTTTTTTTTTTTTTTGCAAACCATATGAGGTCAACGAGTCTTTTTCCTGTTGTCCATGTAGAGATATAAAAGATGGTTGACACTGGCATTACTGAATGAAACTTATATATGTACAATAGTTCATTGTTAGTGGTGAGCAAAAACACTTGCTGTAACAGTTTTATAGGTGTTGGACATTCAAAGTTTAAAATAATCACATTAAAATAAAGCAGGTAGGCCCTTTTAGTATAGAAGAATTACTGTCAAAGTTTGAGCAAGTTGGGTTCCTTAGCACCACACATTTAATGGCCAGCTGCAGGCAGGTGCCTTTACATGAAGACTCTAGACGTTATGGGGATTTCGATTTGAAGGAAAATGTTATCAGTTTTGAGTACTACCTTGTGGCCGAAAAATATATCTACAGCTGTTTTCACATGCACACTAGACAAATCCTTGGGTAATGAATTTCGTATGTATGCAGACACTCTATTACTCATTTCCAAACCCAGGGAGGAACACTGTGTGTTATTAAAAATTAAAACTTTAAAAAGATTACAGGAGAAAGACAGAACAACAGAAGTAACTAAGTCCCATTTTGGAAGTGTTGAATTAAAGTTTTTGGGTCATATAGTAGGTGTTAAGGTGTACAGTCCGATTCAGAAAGGGTTCAAGTGATAAACAACTGCCCAGAAGCATTAAACATAAAACAATTGTGTTCATTTTTAGGGTTTGCCAGTTTCAACAGGATTTTTATAGGAGGTCACTAAAGGCTCATCTGCAACTCCTGGGTTTGGGATGATTGTATCACTGAAGTATCTGATAATACTAAATAAGCTCTTCTGAAAACCAAGATTTTAAGTCATCCAAAAATGAATCAAGCTTTTAAATTAGCCACAGATGCGTCAGAATGTGGGGTAGGTTGTGAATTGTTGCAAGGGGTATGAGATCCAGAGAAAGGAGAACATAAAGGGATAGCTTTTGCTAATAGAAGCCTTAATCAATATGAATTGAATTACACAGCTGTAAAAAAGGAATTATTGGCCATCATTTGGAGTGTATAGAAATTTCAAACTCTACTATGGGGATCAAAAATTAACACACACACAAGGTGTATGATGCAAGTAATGTGAGACAGATCTTTTATCTACCAAAATTATTTTTTTCTAACAACAATACTGTCCCCTTCAAAGTAATTATCTCTGGGAGCTATACACTGGTGGAGTCATCTTTCCCAGTCTTAGAAACAGCTCTGAAGGGCTGTATCTGGTATGGCCTTTAACATATCAGTCACATTCTTTTCAGTGTTCTCCATAGTTCGAAATGACATCCTTTTAATATATTTTTCAATTTCAGGAAAAGAAAAGAAGTGACAAGAATCATGTGAATGGGGAGGGGGGGGGGGGCATGGAACAACAAGAATGTCTTTTGAGGTCAAGAATGCCATTATGGCAGTGGCTATGCAACATGGGGCATTGTCACGATGCTGCATACACTTGTCTGCAACATCTCAATTCAGACTTTTCCTGAGCCTTTCAAGGATATCTCTGTAAAACACTTGGTTGACAGACTGTCCTGGAGGAACACACTCAGAAGAAGATGCACATGTTCAACTTTCCATCAGTTTTTGAACTTGAAGGTCCCCTGAGCAAGGTTCACGTTCAACATGTTTTCGACCTTCCAAAAATGATTTGAGCCAGCAGAAAACTGCGCTCTTGATAAGGAAACTTCCGCACAGGGCTGTTTCAACTTTTGAAAGGTCCCACTCCCAGATTCCCTAAGTTTAACAAAAACTTAATAGCATACAGTTGCTTTAAATTCTGCTGTACCATTTTCGTGACACAAAACAAAAATATAACTTCAGTGATGATGCTCTCAAAACTCCCATGATGGCTGTAGGAGCTAAAATTCTGATTGAACATACCAATCTACACAAGTAACACAACACAGCGTTGTCAGATTGCTCACAGTGTTGTCAGTCTCATTACTTTTCTCGCACACCTCATACACAGACAGCCAAGCCCTAGCGTCTTTAATAGAAAGTAGACCATTGTGTAGACAAATTATAAGATAGTTCTAAATCTTACAAGAATTTAGACTGCAAATAAATTACATCAACTAAATAACTTACTTTATGCATTTTCCTCACTGTCCATAGGTGTGAAAAAGACGAGCAGGACAGAAGATCTTGGAATAACATTTACAGTTAAATTTATTCTGTTAATTGGGTCCTCCACACATCGAGCAACTAAAATGAAAACTGTTGGTAATGCAACCTGGTTGTTGTTGTTGTTGTTGTTGTTGTGGTCTTCAGTCCTGAGACTGGTTTGATGCAGCTCTCCACACTACTCTATACTGTGCAAGCTTTTTCATCTCCCAGTACGTACTGCAGCCTACATCCCTCTGAATCTGCTTAGTGTATTCATCTATTGGTCTCCCTCTATGATTTTTACCCTCCACGCTCCCCTCCAATACTAAATTGGTGATCCCTTGATGCCTCAGAACATGTCCTATCAACCGATCCCTTCTTCTAGTCAAGTTGTGCCACAAACTCCTCTTCTCCCCAATCCTATTCAGTACCTCCTCATTAGTTATGTGATCTACCCATCAAATCTTCAGCATTCTTCTGTAGCACCACATTTTGAAAGCTTTTATTTTTTTCTTGTCCAAACTAGTTATCGTCCATGTTTCACTTCCATACATGGCTACACTCCATACATATACTTTCAGAAACGACTTCCTGACACTTAAATCTATACTCGATGTTAACAAATTTCTCTTCTTCAGAAACGCTTTCCTTGCCATTGCCAGTCTTCATTTTATATCCTCTCTACTTCGACCATCATCACTTATTTTGCTCCCCAAATAGCAAAACTCCTTTACTACTTTAAGTGTCTCATTTTCTAACCTAATCCCCTCAGCATCACCCGACTTAATTCGACTACATTCCATTATCCTTGTTTTGCTTTTGTTGATGTTCATCTTATATCCTCCTTTCAAGACACTGTCCATTCCATTCAACTGCTCTTCCAAGTCCTTTGCTGTCTCTGACAGAATTACAATGTCATTGGCGAACCTCAAAGTTTTTATTTCTTCTCCATGGATTTTAATACCTACTCCGAATTTTTCTTTCGTTTCCTTTACTGCTTACTCAATATACAGATTGAACAACATCGGGGAGAGGCTACAACCCTGTCTCACTCCCTTCTCAACCACTGCTTCCCTTTCATGTCCCTCGACTCTTATAACTGCCATCTGGTTTCTGTACAAATTGTAAATAGCCTTTTGCTCCCTGTATTTTACCCCTGCCACCTTCAGAATTTGAAAGAGAGTATTCCAGTCAACATTGTCAAAAGCTTTCTCTAAGTCTACAAATGCTAGAAACGTAGGTTTGCCTTTTCTTAATCTAGCTTCTAAAATAAGTCTTGGGGTCAGTATTGCCTCAAGAGTTCCCATATTTCTACGGAATCCAAACTGATCTTCCCCAAGGTCGGCTTCTACCAGTTTTTCCATTCGTCTGTAAAGAATTCACTTCAGTATTTTGCAGCTGTGACTTATTAAACTGATAGTTCGGTAATTTTCACATCTGTCAACACCTGCTTTCCCTTCTTTGCTTAGAACTGGGTTCCCATCTCAGCTCTTGATATTCATACAAGTCGTTCTCTTTTCTCCAAAGGTCTCTTTAATTTTCCTGTAGGCAGTGTCTATCTTACCCCCTAGTGAGATAAGCCTCTACATCCTTACATTTGTCCTCTAGCCATGTCTGCTTAGCCATTTTGCACTTTCTGTCGATCTCATTTTTGAGACGTTTGTATCCCTTTTTGCCTGTTTCATTTACTGCATTTTTATATTTTCTCCTTTCGTCAATTAAATTCAATATTTCTTCTGTTACCCAAGGATTTCTACTAACCCTCATCTTTTTACCTACTTGATCCTCTGCTGCCTTCACTACTTCATCCCTCAAAGCTACCCATTCTTCTTCTACTGTATTTCTTTCCCCCATTCTTGTCAATTGTTCCCTTATGCTCTCCCCGAAACTCTGTACAACCTCTGGTTTAGTCAGTTCCCATCTCCTTAAATTCCCACCTTTTTGCAGTTTCTTCAGTTTTAATCTACAATTCATAACCAATAGATTGTGGTCAGAGTCCACATCTGCCCCTGGAAATGTCTTACAATTTAAAACCTGGTTCCTAAATCTCTGTCTTACCATTATATAATCTATCTGATACCTTTTAGTATCTCCAAGGTTCTTCCATGTATACAACCTTCTTTCATGATTTTTGAACCAAGTGTTAGCTATGATTAAGTTGTGCTCTGTGCAAAATTCCACCAGGCGGCTTCCTCTTTCATTTCTTACCCCCAATCCATATTCACCTACTATGTTTCCTTCTCTCCCTTTTCCTACTACCGAATTCCAGTCACCCATGACTATTAAATTTTCATCTCCCTTCACTATCTGAATAATTTCTTTTATTTCATCATACATTTTTTTCAATTTCTTCGTCATCTGCAGAGCTAGTTGGCATATAGACTCGTACTACTGTCGTAGGCGTGGGCTTCGTGTCTATCTTGGCCACAACAATGTGTTCGCTGTGCTGTTTGTAGTAGCTTACCCACATTCCTATTGTTTTATTCATTATTAAACCTACTCCTGCGTTACCCCTATTTGATTTTGTATTTATAGCCCTGTATTCACCTGACCAAAAGTCTTGTTCCTCCTGTCACCGAACGTCACTAATTCCTACTATATCCAACTTTATCCTATCCATTTCCCTTTTTAAATTTTCTAACCTACCTGCCCGATTAAGGGATCTGACATTCCATGCAATCTGGTAACCACTTGATTGCAAATGTAATTAAATAGGGCTCCACAGACAGTACAACTGCAGAGTAACTCACCAGTAGATTGCTTGCAACACATTGCCAATGAACTGCGAGTTAACTCAGTGTCTGCGTTGCCAAGCAAAGTTGTGCATGTCCACAAACACAGCTCTGTATTTGTTTAATTTGAAGGTGAACAAGTAGGTCGTGAACATAAGCTTTGTATGGGAAGTGGAAAAACATCCCATTTATGCAACTAGATGCTCCCAGGCTACTGCAACAGGGATTTGACATAGAACGTGTGGTGCAAAGTGGTAAAAGAATTTCATGTGCCATGTATTTAATGTATTATACATCTATTTTTCAAAATAAAATTAATAGTACAAAATGGGAGCAAATGTACAAAAAATGTAAAACATTCCAAAAGTATTTTTTTGTGAGACTAGCAGTCTGTTACTCTCTAAAATTACATTTTCAAGTGGAAACAAAAAGTGGAAACAGTGACAGAAAAGCAACAAATCTCTTATATGAGTGAACACAACAATGTTCACATACAAGCAATGTAATGTGCACAAACAACCGTCACCACTCTTCTGTGTATATAAACCTCAAGGTATTTGGGTTTTCAAAATCAAAATAATTCTATGTTATGAATATAATAGAAAGAAACATTCCACGTGGGAAAAGTATATATAAAAAACAAAGATGCTGTGGCTTACCAAACGAGAAAGCGCTGGTAGATAGACACAATAAAAAACACACACACAAATTTCAAGCTTTCACAACCCAAGGTTGGTTCATCAGGAAAGAGGGAAGGAGAGGGAAAGACAAAAGGATGTGGGTTTTAAGGGAGAGGGTAAGGAGTCATTCCAATCACGGGAGCGGAAAGACTTACTTTAGGGGGAAAGTCCTTTTTTCCCCCTAAGGTATGTCTATCCGCCCCTGTGATTGGAATGACTCCTTACCCTCTCCCTTAAAACCCACATCCTTTTGTCTTTCCCTCTCCTTCCCTCTTTCCTGATGAACCAACCTTGGGTTGTGAAAGCTTGAAATTTGTGTGTGTGTTTGTGTGTTTTTTATTGTGTCTGTCTACCAGCGCTTTCTCGTTTGGTAAGTCAGAGCATCTTTGTGTTTTATATATAATTCTATGTTATGGTGGAAGTGATCTGCTGTACCCAATCACTGTAGTACTGTTTAGTTGCTCTTTAAAAACCTGTCAGTTTCAACTCTTTGTCAGAGCTCCTTGGATGCTGCATACAGCCTTCAGTTTATGTTTCTTTTGATGTACAGATGATGAATTCAGGATTTTCTTAATTTTCTCATCCATATGAAATAATAATAATAACAACAACAACAATAATAATAAAAATAGAGAATCACATCTTCCTGCGGGCTCGATCTATAGCTGACATGCTGAGTGTAGTCAAAAATGCTCAGGTGCAACAAACAGTAGTACTCCTCCTCCTCCTCCTCCTCCTCCGCCTCCTCCTCCTCCTCCTCCTCGAGCGCATATGGCAACTGCATTTTTTTTCTTTTTTTCCCAGGGTTGCACTGTGTGCAGAACACCGCTGCCAGCCATTCAACAACCAGCTGCCTGCCCGCTACATTCCTTTTAGCCATCTGTGCGCAGACAATCTTATACGAATAATGAGGTATGACTACTAGCTAGTAAATTCAAAGTCAACTAGAGTTTGATGGATATTTTGTTAATATTATTAGGTCATGGGACCAAGGAAAGTTGTCAAAGGAGGCGGGGTGTAAATGGTTGTTCATGAAGCTGCTTTGTTTTGAAGAATTAACAAATACTCAAAACATTTGAAATTTTGTATTCCTCAGGTAGCAGTAGAAGATCTTATTTGGTTTTTACTTAGAGGCTATGGTAGTTTTCGAATAAGGAAGTGTGTTAAGCATATGATAAAATTTTACGATTTTAAGAACTTAAGTATTATTTTAAGATTTTTTCACTGTGTCAAAACACTGAAGAAGACAATATCCAATTAAATTACAAAATGTATCCAATAATAACACAGGCCTTACATGATTTAACAGCAACCTAAGGGAAGAGGGAGAGTTTCATGAATATTTGTGGCTGTAGAAGGTTCATGAAGTGCGTAAAATTATATCCTATAAAATTGACAAAACACAGTCACTATAATAAATTATTTACCAGTGTAATTTCAGGATGGGAAAAAACCCACTTGTTTACGTCCTTCGACTATTCTCTTAGAAATAGTTCTTATTGGAACAAGGAAAAGCTTAACACTAGTAAATACAATTTTTTGCAGAATTCACGCATGGCTGACCTATCTGTATCTTGTGTGGTGTAAATTATGTAAGCCACGAATAGCAACAAATAGCAAGATGCTGCTGACCATTCCACTAACAGTGCAGTGGTTACAGATTTTCTCTCTATCGTGGCAACACAAGTATGTCCAATGTGACAAGAGATCAGAAGGATTTCCACCATCAGCAAAGATGACTGACAAACAGCCCTAACCTGGCCTCCATAATTTTTGGAAAGAACACACAGGCTGCCATTACAAAATAATCACACAAAAAATACAGAAATTAGCAAAGATGACGTAACCAAGCCTCTCAGACTAACATGCATTACTTACAAAAAGTAGTGAATACTGTAATTAACATAATTAATATTTACATTTATACTAAGTTGCCAAAAGTATGAGAAATGTCATATTTGTAATTAAACTGATAAAAAACAAGATGGTGATTTGAGGTCATGTGTGGCAGAGTACATGTAAGACACAGCAGCTGAGGAAGCCCAGTAATTAGCCACCCGCTTTAAGTACAATAGGAGTAAATTATCTTGAAGTCCATGAGCAAAGAGGAGAGTAGAGAGCTATGTGATATTAAACAAGATAAAGGTGTTCTAGAGGATTGGGGTCAGGACTCTGTGCAGGCCAGTCCATTACAGGGATGTTATTGCCGTGTAACCACTCTGCCACAGGCCGTGCATAATGAACAGGTGCTCGATCATGTTGAAAGATGCAATCATCATCCCTGAATTGTTCTTCAACAGTGGGAAGCAAGAAGGTGCTTAAAACATCAATTTAGGCCTGCGCTGTGATAGTGCCACGCAAAACAACACAGGGTGCACGCCCCCTCTATGAAAACCGCGACCACATCATAACGCTACTGCCTCCAAATTTTACTATTGGCACCACACACTATGGCAGATTATGTTCACCAGGCATTTGCCATACCCATACCCTACCATCGGATCACCACATTGTGTACCATGATTCGTCACTCCACACAATGTTTTTCCACTGTTCAATCATCTAGTGCTTATGCTCCTTACACCAAGCGGGGCGTCATTTGGCATTTACCGGTGTGATGTGTGGCTTATGAGCAGCAGCTCGACCATGAGAGCCAAGTTTTCTCACCTCCCACCTAACTGTCATAGTACTTGAAGTGGATCCTGATGCAGTTTGGAATTTCTGTGTGAATGTCTGGATAGATGCCTGTCTATTACACGTTACAACCCTCTTCAACTGTCGGCAGTCTCTGCCTGTCAACAGACAAGGTCGACCTGTACACTTTAGTGTGCCCATTCACGTTTCCACTTCACTATCCCATCGGAAATGGTGAACCTATGGATGTTTAGGAGTGTGGAAATCTTGTTTACAGACATATGACAGAAGTGAAACTCAGTTACCTGACCATGCGCTTAGTCTGAGTTCCGCGGAGCACCCCATTCTGCTCTCTCACAGTATCTAATGACTACTGAGATCACTGATATGGAGTACTTGGCAGTAGGTGGCAGCACAATACACCTAATATGAAAAACTTATGTTTTTGGGGATGTCCGGATACTTTTTATCACATAATGTATATAGGCTGTCCCGCAAAGTTGTCAGGAGATTTTCTCTGGTGTTTTGGCAGACATTCATAATCTCATTTTTGCAATGTGTAGCTGGAGTCAGCCCAAAGAAATTCTGCTCACTGTGTTTTTCTTGGCCAGTGGCGATGGAAAGCCCTGATTTGTTTCCCCTTACAAACAAAATGGTTTTTGAAATGGAATTTTACTTGCCGATTCGATACCACAACCCCAAATTAGTCAAGTGGAATATTAGTTTTATTTATATGTATTAACAAGAGCAGTAAAACACACAGAATAATCAGTATTCCAGCAGCAATAGCAGTGCTTTGTCCCCCACTGACTGCTTCTGCCATGCAACAGCACTATCAGTTGCTGCAGGAATACTGATTATTCTTTGTGTTTTACTATCCTTGTTCACACCTATCAACAAAATGAATATCAATAGACATGTAAAATACCACATTAAAAATAATTTTGTTTTTAATGGGAAACAAACTGTAGCTTTTTGTCAACATTGGATGTCCCATGAAAAATGTGATACGCAATATTCACTTGGGCTGACTCCAGCTTCACACTGCAAAAACGAAATTGCAAACTTCTGCTGAAACACCAGAGAAGATGTAGCTGACAACTCAGAAGGGACGTACGTGTGTGTGTGTGTGTGTGTGTGTGTGTGTGTGTGTGTGTGTGTGTGTGTGTGTGTGTGTAGGAACACTATCATGTGAAAATTAGTAGCTGCTTGGTGAATATCCTCCTGCAGAATGAGGTGCACTTAATTTCCGTAGAAGTATACTGTGGATTTTAGGGCTCACTCAAAGCTGAAGGGTACATGTTCCTCCCCGAATTCTATAGTCTGCTGTTTATATAGATGTAATAGATGGGCATAAGGATGGAAGTGTGTTGAACTTTCTGTGCTGTTCTTGACACAGTCAATAAAAAGTTAAGGAGTATAATATGTAAGGCAACATAAGATTGCTACTAGTCTTTTAAAAAAATGCAACTTCTCTGGATTGGCCCCCGCAGTGCCAAAAACAATAAAAAATATTATATGCTTTTACGTGCTTTAGTGTATCTCCTGTGACACCTAAGGTAGGCAATGTAGCCAAGTATATTTACGTTTACCAGTTTTTGTATAATTTTCTACTGGTTAGTAAAAACCTGGTTAGTTAAGAGGTGTCCTAGGGATTGTTCAAATGGCTTTGAGCACTATGGGACTTAACATCTGAGGTCATCAGTCCCCTAGAACTTAGAAGTACATAAACCTAACTAACCTAAGGACATCACATACATCCATGCCTGAGGCAGGATTCAAACCTGCGACCATAGTGGTCGCGCGGTTCCAGACTAAAGCGCCTAGAACCACTCGGCCACACCGGCCGGGATATTTATACCATTTGTCATCAGTTAAGCTCTGTATTTGGGTTTTTACAGAATTTTATACAAAATATTAGCTTAACTTAGATTACTTTTAAAACTATCTGCTTAGCTGTCTTTCAGATACAAAGTAGGGCAAGTAAGAAGTATGGATCACAGGCCACAGTTGCCTTATGGGTTTGTTTGGTTAACCAAACAGAAGTTATTATTTATGTTGCTATTCTCTCCATACGCTGTCAACAACAGGATGCTAGAACCTATTTTTTCAGACCTATGGAGGTGAAACTGGTAGTTACCAGTCTGTAGAATTGGGGATCATTATCCTCCAGTCCACAGGTATAATATGTCTCAGGAAGGGACACTTGTTGCGGGGGGTGGTATGGGCATATGTCTTCTCTTCTTCAGTTCTAACATTCCTTGTCTTTTTTCCTTTCTTCTCCATCACGAATACCATGTCTATCGTCCCTCGTTCATATTTAGTAATTTCTATCACAGAAACCCTTTCCTTATCTATGCGTTACAACAGGTTTTTTTTTAATAGGACTGCCAGAGTTATTGTGCAGATAACAGTAATTTCTTGACAATGAAAAAATAATGTTAATAATGTTCAGTGGGTAATAGAAATCAATGATTATAGCATGTACAAAGAAAATGATGAAATGGTGAATATTCATTCTGGGTAACAGAAAAGTTGTTAATCAAAACATAGGTGCAACTGGATTGCCAGTCCCCTTGGTGGCTAGTCTACACCTACTGAGTAATAAACATAATTAGGGAGGTGGACACTTTATAACTATGATTTTAAAACTTCAGGTGAAGTATTAAAGATCAGAAACAAGATTAAAGTTTCACAATGGAATTATATATAATAATGGTTGAAACAAAAATGATATGTTATGGTCCTTTTTTACCAATGTGACACACACACACACACACACACACACACACACACACACACACACACACAGATATTGTTATCAAATTGAGGAAAAGTGAGTGATTGAGCACATGTGTAAATAGAAGTTGCCACCATACTATCCCTTCATCAGCACCAACACAGTAACAATTACTTTACAATTGACAGTTCAGCACACAGCAGAGTTGCCACATCCCGCATGGTTCATGTGCATAATCTTACATTTCATTCCACTTGCTCCAACAGACAAACTACTTGCATTATAAATAAGGAACTTGTGGTCACGAAGAGCTGCACTATGTTTCGAGGTGTAACATGCAGCTTGTCCAGAGATACATGTTCCACCTATTCATCGATGTTAGAAAATAGATGATCATGTAAGTGTAAGTAGCTTAGTAGTAGGTGGGAACATCCCACTGTTTGAGGCAGTTATGATCTGTAGGTAAAATCCATGAGGTAGAATGCATACAGAATGTTTACAAGGTGTGCGAACACCCTAGCAGACCCACTTGTGTGGCAATTTAATTGAGCCATGCCGTCACTACTTGGAGGTGTTCTGAACATCTCAGAATGGGAAACAAAGTTCATTATTAAGTTGAACTTTGGTCACTACATGTGACAGACATATTACACATGTACTAATGTAATAATTTGGAAATTCAAGATCTATTACAGTATATTGTAAGATTGTTTAAGACAATTTGAAATACAACAGTTTTGTGAGAGAACATTGAGCTATAACTTCATAGCTGTTGGACATATCAGTTAACATACCACCTGTATCTGAGAAGAGCCTTGTAAGGTAACCACTGGCCTCGATTAGCAAGTCCATGACATCAAGAAATCATCAGGAGGCAACCGTAATTGAAAAGAAATCCAGATAAAATTTGTGCAAGCTACCAAAAGGTGACAGAACCTTAACACCATTATCAGCATTAATATTACGTGTCAGAAGGAGAAACAACACATTTTTCACTTTAGTTTCATTTGCATAAAGTGAAACACATTAAGACATTACACTAACAGTGTACGAAAATGCATTTTCTGAGTATATTATCAAATTTTTGACATGCAGGAAACTTTTGTTGTTGAAGTTAGGTGAACACATTAAGGGCATTACATCTTAATAATACATCAAATACTCCAAACCGGAACTTTGTCCGGTTTTCTAACATCAGATAATTTCAGTTAAATATGATGCACTATTGTCCGCTTGCGCATCAAGTACTACATGGTCACCCACATGATTTTGTTATGAGAAACAGATTCCTAGGTTTATAATTAACCTGTTATTAGTTTTTCTGATCCACCTACACATTTCCAAACTAGCAAAACAAAGTTGTGTGTGTGTTTATTGCAGTGAGAAAATATTTCTTAAATTGGTCAGTGAGTATCAGAAGAAAGAACAAAAGCAATACAAAAAAAACATTACTTCAGTGCTGCAGCAATTATGCTGCAAATAGTAATATTTGTTTTGTGTGATGCAGACTAAATTCCTCAGACAAACTTAATTTTCAGTTGGTTGCTGATAAGGCCTTCTTATAAAAAAATTTCAGAACTTAATGAGAATATTTTGTTACCTAGCTATTTACCATTGTAAACTGGGCACTTCAAAGAGGCAGGTGAATTCACTTTTACTCCTTTTCTGTGGTGATCATGGAAATGCTCGATGAACACCACTACCACAACTATGACAGATGCTTGAAGAATCACTGTACCTGTCACTGTTGTTATTAAATGAACTGAAAAAACCATGTGCACCTGCACTGAAAAGGGCAGAGTCCCTAATGGTGACCAATAACGGTGTTGGATTTCCCTGTATGCTATAATAATCATAAATATGAAAGTAACTCACATACTCAGAAAATGAATCTACAGTTATAATCTACTTATTCATAGAACTTTTTTTCCTCAAGAGTTTCAAACTTCAGTGTTTTTCCAGCCTGCTTTTATTTCTCAAACATTTCCCTGCCAATTTTCAAAATAGTACTTTTGTTCATGTTCAGAGCAGTATTTCTAATGATTACATTGTTAAAGGAGAGCATTGAGCCACTGAGTTTTTGAGTCTCAAAGCAGTCACATAATGCACAAACCATTTCTCTCAACTGATCTCTTACAGAAATCACTTGACCAACAGAATGTAGAACTTTATCACTCATAACTTTTCGACGAACTTTCTACTGACATTGTTCAGTACCACACTACAAATAACAGTAACAAATAAAATAATTCCTGCAACAGTAAAAACAAACAAAATCACAGGGTGAAATGAACACACAGGACAGAAAGCTGTCTTAAACTCTAGCACACTGTGTGTGGAGCGGGCACGGGGTGGGGTGGGGGCTGGAGTGTTGGGGTGGAGTTTGGCACCTTCAAGGGTTTGCTGCAGCTACAGATATTATGGGGTTCGTGGAACGATGGAATGCAGTCAGTGCCTCCCACCTGATTCCCCACCCCCCTGTGCTGCTTCCATCATAGCCGTCAACTGTAAAGTAACTTTAACAATATGACATGAGGACTTCTGCTTCTCTGCCCTGGCTTGGGCAGAAGGATGAAGCGGTACATTTCACGAAAAAGAGGAGTAGCTATTAACAATTCTTGGTAAAACTTTTACTCCGCATGCAAGTATCCAAAACTGCAAGACATTCAGTACAACTGTGATGCGAAAACACTTGTGGCCTTATGAAATAGGTCATACAAGTGGGCATTCATAATAGCAATGCCATGGGTAACAAATCCTCCGGAATATGTTACGCGGCTGTTACCATGCACATGAGGAATACCAACGTGATCAGACACCATATGATATCAAACATACAAGAAAGGCATAGCTACTTTAAGGGATACTACAAACCAGCTCTCCCACCCAGCTCTCCCACCAACTTCTCCCACTTCTCTTCCAGACACGAACTCAATGGCTGTCACAATTAACACTTGACTGCTGAACATGAAAACTGTGCCATTTCCTAGAATGCCAGCCTTTCTTGGCTGCTTTAGAAACTACATATCAATCACAACATAATGAAGACCAATCAAACCCATCAATATAACATTTCATATTTAAAAGTGAGTGAAATCTTACCCTGTCTAATTATGGAATTGGTAGCAAAAGTGTTGATGCAGAAGTGTAATCTGACAATTGAAAATGATCTACTAGTCTGAATGGCCCCATGAAAGATCCCTCACACTACATGAAGGTATGGAGATGTTCCACAGCTGCAAGCTAAAGAGCCCTGCATTGTGCAACTGCCTGCCAATGATCTGGTACTTACATGCTGCTGCTGCTGCAGCTGCTATTGCTGCTGCTGCTGCTGCTGTTGGATCAGCACATGGTGTTTAACAGACACCCAGACACTGCATATTTGTGCATCCTTTCTTTACTCACCATTGTCAACCATAGGCAACAGCAGTGGTTGGGAAACCACTGTGCTGCACTTTATTGTCCCTATCTGAATCACAGTACAACAGCTTTTCCATCTAACATGTTCATTAATATTTTGCTTTAAGAAAACAGGCATGAGCACAGATGCAGCTTGGTGTGGCCCATTTCAAACATGTTTATTCCACTAACAGCCTTTCATCCATATTAACATCCACAGAGCTCTCTTGTGAAAGAGGTGCCAGTGATAATTATGTGGTGAAGTCATTATAGAGGACGATTCAGGTAATTTGTTCACCTAAAATATTTCTGGAACTGTCTGTGTGCTCCCAAGTCTGTTTTCACCCAGATGAGTCACAAGAAAGTCATCACTAAATGATCTATAGTCTCTTTTCATAGCTATACTAATTACAGAAGTATTGGCATAAACTTCATTTTTCTAAGGGAGCTACAGTAATTTCTGCGTTTAATATCTTAGTTCTAAAAGACGATTACAACAATATTTCATCCTTCAAAAATAAATTACAATATATCTGTTTTCAACATATAACTGATAGCTGCCTAACATGTAAATTGATGATTTCATACCCAAATAAAGAAATATACCAGGTAAGAAGGAAATAATGTGTTGAACTGCCACAATACAAGTATAAAAGGGGCACAGAGGCAGTTTGACTTTCATTTAGTTTGTATTTTCCACATGATTCAATTACTGATTGGTCTGAAAAAGTAAATGTCTTTCACAAACCAATAGAAACTAGATATGCTACTTCCTGATGGAGGATGCAGAATAAACGTAAAGAGAAACGTTGAGTTGTATATTAAACATACCCTGACAAACAATGACCAATAAAACCAACAATGCAGTGAATGTGCCAAAAATTGATATTAGAAGGTCACCAGAATATTATGCAGGGGTGAAAGATGCTCTGGCTGCTTTTGCTCATACCACATGTGTAACTCCAGAGAATTGAGAGTCACTCTGGAATAAGTCAGCCTACTTTTTTCTTCACTTTGCTTGCAAATAGTTTCTATCCATATCATGAGTCACTTCATCAGAAGATTAACTGGCAGGATTGCAGAAGATCACTTGGAATTCTGTCACAAAGTTCTGATGTGACATCAGAACAAGAAATTCTTCCTTCAAAGAATTTATCTTTACCAATAAAACCATTGCTACCAATCACGGAAAGCTAAAAGCAGGAGATGTGCATTACTGGACCAATGGAGCAGATTTAACATCAGAGGCAGTGGAGTGAGCAAGTTTGTTATGGGATTATTGGGTGCAATGTGATCTGCCCGTACTTTACTGAAGAAACTTTAAAGGGTAAAATATATACACAACTTTTTTTTTAAAGTGCTACCAGCTCTCCTACAGGAAGCGACATGTGAAATACATTGAAATGTGTGGCTCCAGCACAATGCATGCTCAGTCCACTACTCACTTGCGGTTAGGAAAGTACTCCCCATCTCTTTCCTGGTTGCTGAATGGGATGTGAAGGCATTATCAGTTGGTCTACATGTTCGGTTGATTCGATACCATTAGACATTTTTCTCTGTGTACATTCAAAGATGAAGCCTAAGCGAAAGTTGAAATGGACCAAGAAGATTTAAAATATCTCTTTGTTACAGCATATGTAATGATATAGACAGAATTTCTTCATTTTATCTCTAAGTCCTAGCACCAGGGATTGCAAATGTGTATTTCAGTAGACAATGGGCATTTTGAACACTTTATAATACAAAGGGATTTTTAAGCAAGTGCTTACGGTGACAGTCTTTGGCAATTTCTCTTTTGTTGTTGTAGCTTATGTAATTTTGCAATATAAGAGAGTATCTTACCATGAAACTCGTGGTGCAAGGCTATTATTAAATAATATTTACCTAACGATTCCCTGTTTTACAAATCCATTCAGTTTGTTATGTCCACATTTGCTCCACAAGGATCTAGCAGAGAGAAGAGCAGAACTGTTACTGTAGCCAGGCATTGAATTAGTGCTCTATGCAACATCCTTTGCCTTTCAGTTGGTGTGTTAGTCCAGCCACATGTAGCTAAGTGTGATTAGCATCAGTTTTAAATTAAACTTTTCTTTAGTATTCCACTTCTGCAAGTAGAATCTCTTAGCTGTGTCAAATGGGAGTTCTCCATCAGGCTGATGCAACAGTTCCCTTTAAAAACAAACTTCTGCACAAGACAGCAATTTGGTTCATGTTCAAAATAGATAAATTGTAAGTTGTAAATAATGCAACTTCTCCAAACTAATAATTGCATTTTGAAGAGTGAAACCCCCTTGAATTAGCCTCTTTTACAACTATGTTCCTCGCAGCAGAAATTACTATTGTTCCATTTGAAAAAGTGAAGCTGATACCAGTATTTCTGCACTTCATGCAACTATGAAAACTAGTACACATCTTTTAGTGAGGATTTCTTCACAACTAATTTGGCTGATGATAGTGTTATGATATCCTAAACAGCTCAGGAAATGACTGAGGTAAACAGCTTAGCTCATCACTCTGTAAATTACTTAGTATATAATGACCATGTCAGCGAGTGCCCATCTTAAACAGCACGTTAGGAAAGCCAGTCCAAAGAGTATATTGAGACAATTTTCTCATACTATAACTCTGGCAGAGCAGAACTCTAGTTTGAGCCCATCTCTCATTGCTCTCTTCGTGAGAGAATGACATCCCAAGGACACCTGTTTAACAAATACCAATGTCCTATAGTGGTTATTTTGTGTGTGCATCCATTTTCTTCTATAGAAAGGTAATACTGTATGTATCTGGCTGCCAACTGAACAACACTTGGTTACTGACTGTAGAGCACTATCTGGTGTAAACAACCATTCTTTAATTTACTGTTACTGAAATAAGACAAAATTTCTGATAGTAATGATCACATGGGCACTGAATTATCATTAAATGTCCACTAACTTCTACATCCTTATTTTACATTAATTTAAACAAGTTTTCTAATGTTGTGGTCATAGGACTCTTGTGTTGTGACCTCCTGCACTTTGATGAATGAGGCGTTCATTGTGAAAATGACAATATGTCATCCACTAAGCCGATACCATATCAAGATTTCCTCAGGTGTTCAAAATGACCTTTTGTTGAGTTTTTAGGACAACTCAGTTGGTGGTTGACACTTTCCATATCACTGAATGTGCTGCCTCATTATGAGACCTATGAAACATTCTGTGTACACAGCTGAACGTTTTCTTACTACACTTGATTTGATGTCCTCTAACATCTGCAGAACCAACTTAACCCTTGATATGACAACAACGAACGAATCGTCGCCAATGTGAATGACTGGTGGCCAATGCTAAATAGAAACATACAAATATCTTCTTGCATATACAGCAGGTTTGTCAGTGAAGTCGATAAGGAGCTGACTGCATGGTCTGGGTCTGCAACGACTAAAATAATTAGAAGTCTGTTGTGACTCGCCGATCATTCAAAGCGCCGCTGCGCAATTACGCGCATCCTCTACGTGCGGCGCTGTCTGCCAGCCATGCAGCAGATGCGCCACCTAAGCAGCCAGCCGAGCAGCGGCCGCTAGACTGGGACTCAGTGCTCATTCGAATGCTAACATGTACACATGTCTTGCTTGTCAACTTACTCTGTGACTTATATGTGTAGTGTCGTTCTGAAATATATTTGTTAAACTTGACGTTATAACAATTGGTGATGAGGTAGTGGATTTTTCCTTTTCACCGTTGACCCACATGGTTCCATGGCTACTGTCGAGCAACTATTGCAAAATCTCCTTGAACAGCAAACGCTTTTAACAGCGGCGATTCGCGATTTCGCCGCGGCGTCAAATGCGGGGTGTTTCTCGTTGTTGGCTGTACCTCCTTTTCCTCCGTCCAACGAGATGGCGGAAGACTGGTCTCATTATGAAAAACGCCTTTGACAGCACCTCTTGGCATTCCATGTCACGGACGAACAACCATGTAAGTCTCTGTTCCTTTCCTGGATATCACCTCAAATGTATCAGTTGTTGTCGCAATTGGCTCCTTTGAAGGATCCTGCATCTTTGTCCTTTGCTGAAATGTGCACACTTCTGTCTGTCTATTTTCAAAAGCAAACGCATGTGGTAGCCTCTCTTGTTGCCTTTTATCATTGTCAAAAACAGCCACATCAATCCTATCGCGCTTGGGCTGCTGAACTTCATGGCCTCAGTCGAAAGTGTCAATTTGTTACTGACATTCACAAAGAATCGTATGTCAATTCCATGGTATGGGATGCTATTATACAGTCGGCGCCCGACAAAGAAGTTTGGCAACGTGCCCTTCAGTTGGCGAATCCGACTCCAGATGAAGTTCTCTCCATTGCGCAGTCTTTTGAAATTTCTCGCGCCGCTGGGGCGCAAATAGAGGCGTGGGGTGATGTCGGGGAAATACAACCTCTGTGCGCTGTTGACAACGCGTGCGGCGCATCCCCGCCAGCCGACGTGGCCGCAGTGCGCTCCCACGCGCACCCTCGGCCTAGCCGTAAACAACCCACTAAGAAACTGCAGCAAAACCCCCAGCAACTTCCTTCATGTCCGCGGTGTTTTACGAAACATTCACACGAGGATTGTCCCCAAAGTTGGGCTGTGTGTCACAATTGCAAAAAGAAAGGTCATGTGTCTTTCATTTGCAAATCCGACCGCATACATGATGTTCATGAACATGACGCTGATTCTGATTCTGTGTTGTCTGTCAATTGCACTTCTTCCCTTCCAGGGAAGTTATTCCTGACTGTCCAAATCCTTGGTCGAGATGTTCACATGCAAGTGGATACCGGTTCTGCTGCCACTATAATTAATTCTCAGACGTATCTTCAGTTGGGTTCTCCACTCCTGTCACCTGTCACTCAGCAATTACAGACGTACAATAAACAGAAGATTTCTCTCTTGGGACAGTTTAATGCTGAGGTATCTTACAAATCTGTCGTTCGCACTGTTCCCATATTTGTGGTCGACCAGAGCAACGCAGAAAATCTTTTTGGTTTTGATGCCTTTCGCATTTTTGGGTTCTCCATAGATGACTCTGTCAATATTGTCTCTGATGCTATTCCTTATGCTCAACTGGATTCCTTGTCGAAGGACATTTACGTCCCTTTTTTCTCCTGGGTTAGGCCGTGCAAACGACTTTCAAGCTCATATCACCCTCAAACCCACTGCTCGGCCTAAGTTTTTTCGGGCTCGACCCATTCCTGTGGCCCTTTGTGATCAAGTAAAACGGGAGCTGGATCGTCTCACTGCTTCAGGGTTCTTGCTTCCTGTCCTCTCCTGTCGTCATTGTTAAGCCCAATGGTGATATTCGTCTTTGTGGCGATTTCAAAGCCACTGTAAATGCTCAATGCCTCACCAACACTTACCCTATGCCCCGTCCTGAAGAACTGTTCACTAAACTTGCTGGAGGCCAGTATTCTTCTTTGTTTCATCCATCGTCACTTCCCGACAAGGCTGCACACCACCTCCAGCGTTGGGCTCTTTACTTGTCTCGTTTCAATTATGAGATTCATTTCCGGCCAACGGCTCAACGTTCAAATGCTGATGCTCTGTCTCGCCTTCCCATGGGTCCTGATCAGGCATTCGATAGGGACGAACTTTTGTGTTTCCACCTGGATGTTGCCGAGCAGCGGGCTCTCCATCACTGGGGACAGGCTGGCGGCTGCTACGAGTTCTGACCCTACCCTCTCCCGGGTTTTACGCTGTATTCAGAAGGGTTGGCCAGATCGCCCGTCCGCTAAGACTTCTGATCTGTTGCGGAACTACTACGCTTTGCGCTACCGCCTCACGCCTAGCGATGGTGTTATCCTCCTCTCCACTGACAATGCTTCGCCGCGTGTCGTGGTACCTGCGTCTTTGCATGCTTCGGTCTTGCGCCTCCTTCACCAAGGGCACTGGGGTGTGTCTTGCACAAAATCTCTGGCGCGCCGTCATGTGTACTGGCCTGGTATCAACTCTGAAATAGCACACATGGTCGCTGCCTGCGGCCCTTGTGCGTCACAGGCCACTGCCCCGAAGTAATCTTTGTCACCGTGGCCTTCGCCTGAGAAGCCCTGGGAGCGCATTCATTCTGACTTTGCGGGACCCTTTTTAGGTACTTATTGGATCCTCGTAATTGACGCCTACTTTCACTGTCCGTTGCACGTTGCCTACCACCGCGGCAACCACCAGTGCTCTCGCCTGCATTCTCTCTTTGGAAGGCCTCCCGTCTACTCTTGTTACTGATAATGGTCCGCAATTTGCCTCTTCCGAATTTGTGGATTTTTGTGCTCGTCACGGCGTTATGCATGTCACGGCCCCGCCGTGCCATCCACAATCCAACGGTGAGGCTGAACGACTGGTCCGCACATTTAAGGCTCAGATGCGGAAACTTCTGACTTCTTCTGCTGCTGATGATGATGCACTTCTCCAGTTTATGGCGTCTTACCATTTCACCCCCATGGGCGACCACAGCCCGGCTGAGCTCTTACATGGCCGACAGCCCCGCACGCTACTTCATCTTCTGCGGCCTCCCACCTCACGGCCGCGGGTGCCTTCCCTTGGCCGGTTCACCGCCAACGACCTCGTCTGGGTACGGGGATATCGCAGGCGGCCAAAATGGAGCCCGGGCCGCATCGTAAGACACCGTGGCAGACACCTGTATGAAATCCAGACGGACACGGGTGTTGCAGTGCGTCATTCAGACCAGCTTCGGCCTCGTGTGCCAGCAACGCCTGTTCCGAATGCCGCTACACCACTTTTGACGCTCGGGACATTGGCATCTCTCAATACTCACAACGCAGCCCTCTCACCGTCATCGCGATGCCAGCACAAGAACTGACGCCACCTGGAGAAGTGCCCATGCAGGAACCGGATGACCATCCTCTGTCAGAGCAAATCTACTCGCCTCCTCCTCCAACGGACGCCGACACATCGCCCATGTCTCCCGTCATATCAACTGGACTTGCTGCAATGGGCAGATTGGTGCAGGGGGCCCCAGCAGATCGACCCCTACGTCTCCTGTCATCTCGACCCGTTAACATCGGGGACACTTCCGTCCGTACGGGATGTAGCGGAGCTTTAAATTTCGCCGCGCTACACTCGTTCCCTCAGATAAAAAATATCCCATCGCAGCGGTATGAGCGCTCGACGGCAGAGAAAATACTAAAATGGTAACACTTTTTTTGTTTTCTATCCGTTTTTTGTTTGTCTGTCTTTGATAGCCGAAGCTTAAGGCAGACGTGATCTGATTAAGACGAAAAAACTTATTAATGTGTAGACATTGTGGAAGTTGTTATGAAGTTCGGAGGATGGAGAGAAGCAACTAAAATAAATTGCATTTAATATCAGGACGGTTTTGTGTACATTAGAAATTCCTGGACAATGAAACTTATTGCAAGATTTCGGAGCCGACTTTTCACACAGAAATGAAGGAGATTTTTGAAGACCTGGACGCCGCCCGAAAGAAGATAAGTTAATCTGGTAAAGGATGATCTCTCGTCTACGCCACTTCCCCCTGTCAGTTACATTCTGTTATTCTCTGTTTCTTTTCAATAACTTTTGTAGTGAAAATTGGTTTAACTTTTGCTCAAAAACGCCACAAGGACCACCCCAACAATAGCTTTTCCGAATAACGAAGTCCGATAGCTTTTCCGTAATACAAAGTCTGATCTGCATTCTTTCATTCTTTCCCTTTTTCACGGTCTCTCTTCGCCATTTATTTTTTTTATTTTCCAATACAGGGAAGCCTCCTCCTCGAGACTTTACGGCGAGTCAAACAACGCCTATGGACGTTAGCCACCTCCAGGACACCTCCATCAAGACCAGTGCAACAATTTCAAAGGGGGGAAAAGTGTTGTGACTTGCCGATCATTCAAAGCGCCACCGCGCAATTACGCGCGTCCTCTACGTGCGGCGCTGTCTGCCAGCCATGCAGCAGCTGTGCCACCTAAGCGGCCAGCCGAGCAGCGGCCGCTAGACTGGGACTCGGTGCTCATTCGAATGCTAACGTGTTCACATGTCTTGCTTGTCAACTTACTCTGTGACATGTGTGTTGTGTCGTTCTGAAATATATTTGTTAAACTTGACGTTATAACAAAGTCATTAGTAAAACAATGTATCGTACTTAACTGCTGGTGCAGGAGTCTTCATAGTCAGGATGAATATAATTACAAACAGAGAGCTACAGAGGCACCACATAGGCCATACTTCAACTAAGCGCCTTGACACAGGTTGCTTCCTATCAGCTGAAGGCTATCCACTCTCCTACTTCATGTCCTGAACAAGAGTGGATGAGCGCTCGCTATAGTCACAACTCGCGGGTCCAGCAATACTAGTATGGACCGCAGTTGATAACTGCAACCCATATCAAGTGTGGTATTGAATGTTGATACCACAACCCTAACAAATTTTTCCACTTTCATGAATAAGGAAAGTATGTTTAATTTACTTGCGTTTATTAATACTACCCCTTCCATTTATTAAACCCCAATTTGTTGAGAATAAAGGCTACTGCTGTAGAAAGAATTATATAATGAAGTATTTACATGTCTCACAGGTAATCAGAAAAGACATAAAAATGGAACTCCTTAATTATGTGTAAAGCATTTATTCTACATACTGTCATACAAATATATTTCTTTATAATTGTGTTTCCTAAGAAAATTTCAGTAAAAGAAACAAATGACAGAGGCAACATTTGCAGTAACTTAAAATTTCAACTTTATAGAGAAAAGCTCCTACTTCCTCTTAAAGGAGAATGCGTCATCGCATTCGTGAAACAGGCACCTATATCAAGTGCAATAAGCTTTATATTAATGAATATTAATCTAGTCACAATATATTTACATGAAATTTTAAAATTAAATATCACAGATGTGAATCCACTGCAGCTGTTATATGCCAAATAAAGCTGCTTACTAATTTCATGGCTTCTTCATAAATGGATTGTATTTTCATAAATTTTTGTATTTTATTTTTTATTCGATGCTTCATCAAATACAAACCTTGAATTAATCTTAAAATCATTTTTTGAATTATTTTTTTAAATCATAAGTCCTTATTCTTTTCCTTTGTTTTTTGAAAGTGATTCCTGTTTAATCTTGTAATCTGATAGAGCTGCCTTTATAGCATCCTCTGCCAACACTGAAAAAGCCAAAGAAAGAAAATGTAACTATTATACTTCCTTTGCTGCCAATATGGAATTAATCCATACATGGAGCACAGAAAAAAACACATTTCCAATTTCATTAACCCTTCAGAATTAGACACAAATTATCTCAATAGTAACACATACAGTGTCAAAGTCAAGCTTTACAACAATAAAATTAAATGAAGCAACCATTAAAATATATCTGATCAGCATTAAAATACTGAAGTCAGGAATGCGCATGTGGCTTTAATGTGGAAGTTCCATTTTCAGAAGAAAAAGACTGTTGGTACCCCAGTTCCTATTGGTTAAAAACAGGGTGGTATCATTGAACTAGACAAATACTCATTTGAACACATGTTTAGTCCACTGAACTGCTAATTTTATTATTAAGCAGAGCGAACGCCAGTATTATTGTTTAAAATCCAAAAGTTTCGAAACTTTGTATATTTCAGAAGTTTTTAGCATCTTTTAAAGCACTTCTATTAAATACCTTTAAGAATTAAAGTGCTATATCAAATGAGACTAGATTTTGAGCTCATGCGACAAATGCTTCAGGATGCGGTAACAGAAACTGGTTTAATGTATGGAAAAAATTTTCAATTGTTTATTGATTCTGTTAAACTAAAAGGTTCTCCTTCCTGGGAGTGTACAAAACCGTATGATACGTACCATTTTCGTTTTCAGTTTCCTCAGATGCAACTTCACCTGCATGTGTGCGTCACACTGACACAGAAGTGCGATGGCCATATGGTTTTACGGCTAAACTTTTCTTATTCAGGTTTTTCAAATTAAATATTTTGTTATGGCTGATGATGTCAGTGGCTTTCTTTGGGCAACTCTCTTACTTTTTTTTTTAGTGGTTTACTTATTGCTGTGAACCAGGGCAACATTGCAAACAAAGGTATTCCCTCTGCCTTTTTGTCAGGATTCAAGAGAAAACATTATCGTAACAGGCTATTTCATTAATGGTGTGAAATCTGTCACAAATTTAGGCAGTTTTAATGCTTTGTAATATTTTATTCAGCTTTGTGAAGGGAACAGAACAATTGTGGCTCCAAGTAGTCCACAAGGCACCATTTTAAAAGTGCATGGAATCCAGGGTTCATGAGAAACATTGTTGCCTGGCCTTTACATGCAGGCATACTGCAGTTATAATATTTATATTTGTCGCAGGACATGGGATCGGTAGATATGATCACATTAAGATTAAGGAAGCCTGCCTTGGCATATTTCAGTAATATAAGTGGATCAAAAGTTACTATACATGCAGCTTCTTTTCCTCTCTCCCTGCATCTTGCCGTTCACACTTTTCATCATACTTCAGACCACCACAATCCCTCTTCCAACAATTCTTTTCACAATTTGCAACATCTGCTGACACAATACAATGGAAAGTGTTTTGCTTGCTGATAGAGAGCTGCATTAATTACAGGGTTCCATTATACAGCCTTTTTATTGGTTTGACGTCTCTTCCCAGTGCTGCTCATGCTTTCTGGACATGGAATGGAGAAAGTTTCTCAAATACGATGCTGATTATTTAAATGGTCTTGATTATGAGATTATCAGTTACTTTATCCGCGCGCACACGCACGCACACACACACATATCCATCCGCACATATACAGACACAAGCAGACATGTGTAAAGGCAAAGAGAGAGAGAGAGAGAGAGAGAGAGAGAGAGAGAGAGAGAGAGAGTGTGTGTGTGTGTGTGTGTGTGTGTGTGTGTGTGTGTGTGTTCATGCAAATTGACAGTTTGTTGCTGGTCATTCCCACATAGAAAGCTTCACAGTGTAGGCAGGTCAGTTGGTAAATCACGTGGGTGCTTTCACAAGTGGCTCTGCCTTTGATCGTGTACACCTTCCGGGTTACAGGACTGGAATAGGTGGTGATGGGAGGGTGCATGGGTCAGGTGTGTGTGTGTGTCTCTATCAACATACCAACGATTTCGTTTGGTAAGTCACATCATCTTTGTTTTATGGCCAATTGGATAGAGCAGTCCCAAATGGTCTAGTGTGTTATTCGTTTCATTGATATGCATTAAGAGAAATAGCAAACATGAAGAATAATCATTACTCCAGCAGTGACTGAGCGGCAGTTTTGCTTGGCAGTAGCAGTCAGCGCAGGCCTAGGAGGTGCAGTGACTGCAGGACTACTGGTTAATTTTTGTGTTCTACTATTTATGTTAATACAAATTGATATAATGACTACCAAACTAAATTAATATGGGACTGCTCTGTCAAATGGGTACTAAAATTCCACATTAAAAAATCATTTTCTGGAAACGAACCGACACTTGCCATGACGCTGGGTATTCCATGAAAGATCTGACGAGCAGTATTTATTTGGGCTGACTCCAAACACATGTTGCAAAGACAAAATCGCAAAAAAAGTCCAGTGAACATTGGCTCTAAAATGTATACCTTAAGAGGTATCAGCACTTTTTCATCTTTGGTGCTGTGAAACAAATCTTCTATTTAAGTGCTCGCAGCTCTTAAGGTATCCATTTTAGAGCCCATGTTCACTGGACTTTTTTCCCTTGTGTAAGGGACTTGACCTTAAAGTTTGTAAAGGTGTTTTTGGAACAACCTGTGTGTGTGTGTGTGTGTGTGTGTGTGTGTGTGTGTGTGTGTGTGTGTGAAGGGGGGAGGGGGGAGCCATATATGCATAGAACAGTACACTATGTAAAAAGGAAATAACTCACCGTGTAGGTATAAAGAGTAAAAGATAGTCATAGACGTCGGTTCATGGGCACAGCAACTCTGAGAGCCTATCTGAGTTAGGGTACGAATGAATGGCACCACTTGTGTGCTCGGTCCCTAAACTGGAGTTATGAGTGAATGCTTCATATTTTATTGTACAACCCTTTTGCATCTTTGGCTAACATTTGAGGTATTGATAGTATAACTTCAATTTACATTGTAGGTAATTTAGAAGGGTGCATTCTTTGAGTATATGAAGTACCATCAAAGGGGCTCAAGGTGGGCACTAGGCTGTGCCCTCCTGTTGCAAGATACCTTCATATGTGAGTTCAGTGAGTAATATGTACATGGCATAAAATGACAGGTGATGAGAGAAGTTCACCACTTCCTAGTAGTATCTTTGATCATTCCGAGTTCATTGGTATGTTAAGTATGTTGCCACTCCACGTCCCGTGCCCTCAGGATATGATCTCAAATGTAAGTTAAAAACAGTACCTGGTGCAAAATCATAATGTTTTCATTGTGAATGCATCCCTGGCCAGACTGTCTGCAAGTCCATAGCCTAATTAACTCCATAGCATCCAAAGTTTTGGAGGTGGCATAACAGATCATGAACATTGGAGACAAGCATGTCTCATGAGTAGCGTTGCTCTACTTCTTACAATCCACTCAAGGAGCATTACATTCAAGGAAGTTCAGTTTCAACAGAGTTTTCATTTATTGGAAAGCTCAAAATATAGCTGTCAGTTCTGCTGTAAAAGTATTGCACATCTTTAGCTGAGAACATTAACTCTCCTGCAAATAGATATGCAAAACTGACACTGTCATAGACCTTAGAACCACCTGCATATACAGTTTCATGACGTAGACAATCAATCATGATGTACACAGTTATACCGGTAAGTGGTGGGGTCTGTAGCTCCCTTTGTGCCACAATGCATGTCCTTCCTTATTCCTGACCTGGGAATATAACATGGGGGAGTCCGAGAGGAGGTTCTTTGCATACAAGCAAGTGGGGGAGTAGGAGTTCTCTACACGGGCTTCCAAAGCCATACCTCAGCTGGTCTACCTTTCTGGAGCAGAAAGATCCTTTCATTGTGGAACAGAATTGGGTAACAAGGGTGTTTTGGTTGCTGCTTGATAGTGACTGCATAGCTGATAAGGATGAACTGGTGTCACACTCTCAAACGTGAGATGCCCGTATCCACAAGGAGGTTATCAGCTGGACATGCGACAAAAAATTAGCATTTTATAAAACCACTAAATCTGTTCTCCAAGATGTCCACATTACTTTACTACAAATATAAATCCCAAAAAGCAAAATTGGTCAAATAATACTGGTAGCTGGTCTCTCGAGTACAGTTTCAGTTGATGATGTACAGATTTAAGTCTCCAAAAATCTTACTAAAACTACTGAATTCGTTCTCTAAGAGATGTTGGTGACAAAACAGAGAGCAAAAAATGCATGACAAGAGATTTTGTTGGTGAGAGAGAATGGCTGTGCTTCTGGGCCCAATCTTATGCCCTTTGTACAGCATTTGTGATGGTTGTTCTGTAGAATGAAGTGATTAAGAGCTATAATATATACAGAAGTCTTCTACATATGATACTGTTGAGACGGTGGAATACACAATAGTTACAGTAACATTGATTGCAGTAGCAAAGAGGGTAGCACCAATCCCAGTGCGACTATTCTCCTGGACATATTGGGTGCTAAGGGTCATGCAAATTGGTACAGGAAACAGTATGAATGAGAAAAAGTTCTTTCTAAAAACTGTTAGGTAATACTAACACCATTTTACACAACGTGGACAAAATGTGATAGCTCTATGTAGTATCTCACACTTTTTGTATATCGATGAATACAATGCAATGTGTTGGCAGTGTGCAGACTGCAGACTAGTCTCAGAAGGTGGTCAGTGGTAGACAGATATTCTTGGATGTCGAAGAAAATACCAGTTTCGATACTATGCCCCGATAGTCACCAAAATTTCTAATAATTTAGATAAAGTAGATGTTAGACAATCTGTCTGTTGTTATCCATGTTGAGTGTGTGTTTTCTCTGTTTCAGGATAGGTACCACAATAATCTCCCTTCACTTGGACGGAGAACCTCCCTCTTGTTATATCCAATTAAAAAGTCTCCAGGATACTCAACTTCTGTTGTTCAGGTGTTACAGCACCTGGTTGAAAAATCTGTCGAAACTGAGGGACATTTTTTTTGTGTGAAGCTAAAGCACTGTTGAGTTCTTATTCATTAAAAGAAGCATTATATGTTTATAGGAGATGGGAGTAAAAGGAAAAGTGTAACATTCTATGCAGTGTCCATAAGTTGCAAAGACAGGGCAGCAACTATGGGATGCAGATTTTTCTGCAAAGTATGCAGCACGAATTCCATGATGGCCAAAAGTCTGTGATAATGTTCCCGTTATGAGAAATACTATAGATCTGTGGGGAGAAATGCTTGATAGATGTGTGGGTAGTTTATGTCCACAAATACGTCGAAATTTATTCCTTACTTTGTAGTAATTGAAGGAAAGCCACTGACTAAAATAGAAGTGATTTCTGGCATTCCCCAAGGTAGTGTTACAAGCCTTCTACTGCTCCTTGTCTATATAAATGGGTTAGGGGAAAATCTGAACAGCTGTCTTAGATTGTTTGCAGATGATGCTGTTGTTTATCATCTATTCAAGTCATCATAAGATCAAAACAAATTGCAAAACAATTTAGAAAAGATATCTGAACGATGCAGAAACTGGCAACTGACCCTAAATAATGGAAAGTGTGATGTCATCCATGTGAGTGTAAAGGAATCCATTAAACTTTGGTTACACTATAAATCAATCAAATCTAAAAGCTGTAAATTCAATTACATGCCTAGCTATTACAATTATGAACAATTGAAATTACAAAGAAGACATAGAAAATGATGTGAGGAAGGTGAACCAAAGACCACATTTTATTGGTAGAACACTTGGAAGATGCAACAGATCTATTAAAGAAAGTGCCTATACTATGCTTGTCTGTCCTCTTTTGAAGTATTGCTGCACAGTGTGGGATCCTTACCAGATAGGATTAACAGAGTACACCGAGAAAGTTCAACAGTCAGTATGTTTCGTATTATCAAGAAATTGAGGAGAGAGCATCACAGATATGATACAGGATTTGGAGTGGACACCATTAAAACAATGGCATTTCTCGCTGCTGCTGGATCTTATGAAATTTGAATCATCAACTTTCTATTCCAAAAGCAAAAATATTTTGTTGATGCCAACCTAAATAGGAAGAAACGATCATCACAATAAAATAAGGGAAATCAGAAAAATATAGGTGTTTATTTTTTCCATGAATTGTTCAAGAGTGAAATAATAGACAATTATTGTGAAGGTGGTTCGATGAACCCTCTGTCAGGCACTTAAGTGTGATTTGCAGAGTAGCCATGTAGATGTAGATACTCGAGATGGAGTATGCATACTCAGGAGAGACACTGTACACAACTCTTTCTCCATTTTTTAATTACAAACCACACCTTCATTCTGAGTCATTTGAATGTAACTAACTAAGTTGTAGTGGGGTGGCATTTATGACACTGTCACACTCTTCCCCATTCTATAATGGCCTTAACTATTTCACTGAACTATCCGGGTGCAGGTTTCTGCATGGGAGGCCTGTTGAAAAAGGTATTGTTGCATCTGTAGCACACATAATTGTGGAAGTCACTTCCTGCACCATCTCATCCAAATCTAATAATGAACAGGAAAATAGGAATAGGTGTAAGCTACTATGAATAGCACACTGAATGCATTATAATTACCAAGACAGACATGAAGCCAATACCCACCTCAATAGTGCAAGTTCATATGGCAACTACATCTGTAGACAAAGAGACTGAAAAAATATATGATTAGATAAAAGAAATTATTCAGGAAGTTAGGGGAGAGGAAAACTTAACTGTGATGGGAGATTTGAATATGGTAGTAGGAAGAGGAAGAGCAGGAAAGTATGGACTGAGGAAAGGAATGAAAGAGGAAGCCACTTGTAGAATTTTGCTCAAAGCACAATTTAATAAATTGGTCTACAAACCATGAAAGAAGGTTGTATACATGGGAGACACTGGACAGTTTCAGACTGATTATATAATGGTAAGAGAAAGATTTTGGAACCAGATTGTAAACAAAGACATTTCAGGAGCAGATGTGGACTCTGACCATACTTTATTGGTTATAAACTGTAGATTAAAACCAAAAATTGCGTAGGGTAAGAAATTACAGAGGTGGAACATAGGTGAGTTGAGTCAGAGGTCGTTGAGAATTGCAAAGGGAGCATAAGGCAGCAACTGACAGAAATAAGGAAAGGGATACTGTAGAAGATGACTGGGTAGCTTTGAGAGATGAAATAAAGAAGACAGCAGAGGGACAAGTAGGTAAAAAAAGAAAAAAAAAAAAGGCCTGATAGAAATTCCAGGATATTAAAGTAGATATTGAATTTAGCTTGAAAGGAGAAAATGTAAAAATGCAGCAAATGAAGCAGGTGATAGGGAATACAAATGTCTAAAAATCAGACTGACAGGAAGTGCAAAATGGCAAAGTAGGAGTAGCTGGAAGACAAATGTAAGACTATAGAAGCATGTGTACTAGGGGAAGATAGATACCACCTACAGAAAATTAAAGAAGCCTTTGGAGGAAAGATAAGCATCTATATATATCTCAAAAGGAAAACCAGTACCAAGCAAAGAAGAGAAAGCTGAAAGGCAGAAAATGACTTGAAATATATAGAGGCTATACAAAGGAATCAACTTCAAGGCAATATTATATGAAATGATTTAAAATAGTAGTTTTTTGTATTTTTTGATACACATGAGTCAACGTACATGGGATCTCTCAATATACTCTCCAGTGACTTCAACATACATCTGCCACCTTCCTGGTAACTTCATTATTGCATAACAGAATCATTTGGGGGTCCTATGCACCCAATCATGGACAGTTGCCTGCAGTTCTTTGTTGTTGTTGACCTTCTTACCTAGCAGCGCATCCTTCGCATTATCAGATAATGCACAATCTGATAGAGAAAGATCTGCTGAATACAGAAGTTCTGGCACAACAACAAACCCCAATGAACTTGCAGTCATTCTGAACGAGAACTCCTTTAAACCACTTCCCCACATCACCTTTGCAGAATCCTGCATCTAAGCCACGTAAGGGTGTTGCAGTACATCCTGCTGTTGACAGTTGTTCCTTGTACAAGTCAGCCCATTGCTAGTATGCAACATATGTCCCAAAGACGGAGATCATGTGCTTGCAGCAAATTGAGCAGCACAAAATATCTTGGGCCAGGAACTACCAGGATGTTTACACTGGGTGGATGACCATTATCAGGTGTCTGATAATGTCACCAGGCCTCAGCTTTTCCAAAAAAAATCTACATCTGCATTCTTCATTTCTGATAGTCACTGACATACTCCAACTCTGTTCTCCTTCTGGGCCTGTGTCAAGTCCCCAATGTGCGCCCATTTTTTTCCATATCCAAATAGTCACGAATAATGGAGTGCAGGGCTGCAGCATCAGCATCTGTTTTCCATTCCAGTTCATCAAAGGTTAAGCATGTATCAGCCATAATTAACTCCGATAACTTCAATGTTCCCTGAAGACCAAAATGTCTAGGGCCAATCAGTACTCGCATTCAAGCATGTAGATTCCTTTCTGCTAGAGACTCCAGCAATCCAGATGTTTTTACCCCACTATTTGCGAGCGGAACAGGAGAGGAAAATGACTAGTAGTGGTATCGGGTACCCTCTGCCACATTCCCTTGATGGCTTGCGGAGTATGTATGTAGATATAGTTGTGAATAGTCTTCTGTGCAGGAAATTGTTGTCCACACACCACAACTGAATGTTTATGTACACCTTTTGTTTTCACTCCTTCCTTCCACAAAAACCATGTTATCCATCTTTGTCCTTGATAGCCACCTTCCATCTTACCCATAGCTTTTGATGCTTAACAACAACAAACAAGCACTGTCCTTTCACTAGACACAATGTTCACAACGTGCATGGAGTACTAGAATCAGTTCACTGTGCTGCAAGAGGACAAGCCAGTATTTTGACAAGTATTTGTAAAACAAGCCAATTGTAAATTATTTCCAAATGCCCCTCATGGAAAGGGAAGAGAAAGTAGATGAAGATGAGATGAGAGAGATGATACTACGAGGGCATCTGAAAGAGCACATCCCTGGAATAGATGACATTCCTGCAGACTACTGATATCCTTGGGAGAGTCAGCCATGGCAAAACTATTCCACCTAGTATGTGAGATGTGTGCGACAAGCAAATACCCTCAAACGTCAACAAGAGGGTAGCAATTTCAATTACAAAGAAAGTAAATCTGAATCAGTTTAATAAGTCATGGTTGCATAACACTGACATGAATTATTTACAGAAGAATGGAAATTTAGCAGAAGTCAAATTTTGACAACATCAGTTTGCATTCTAGAGAAATGTATGAATGCAAGATAATACTGACACTATCACTTATCTCAGAAGACAGTTTAATAACAGGAAAACCTACGTTTATAGCATTTGTAGACTTACAGAAAGCTTTTGACAATGTTGGCTGGAATAACCTCTGAAATTCTGACAGTTGGGGTGGGGGTAAAATACTGGGAGCAAAAGGCTACTTACAACTCGTTCAGAAATCAGACAGCCGTTATACGAGTTGAGGGGCATGAAAAGGGAGCAGTGGTTGAGAAGGGAGTGAGACAGAGTTGGAGCCTATCCCAGATGTTATTCAATCTGTACAATGAGCAAGCAGTAAAGGAAACAAAAGAGAAATTCGGGGCAGGCATTAAAATTCAAGGACAAAAAATAAAAACTTTGCAGTTTAACAATGACATTGCAGTTCTGTCAGAGGCAGCAAAGGACTTGTAAGAGCAGTTGAACAGAAAGGACAGTGTCTTGAAAGGAGGAAATACATTAAAGAGCCAAAGAAACTGATACACGTGCCTAATATTGTGTAGGGCCCCCACGAGCAGGCAGGAGTGCCACAACATGACATGGCATGGACTCTACTAATGGTGAAGTTGTGCTGCAGGGAATTGACACCATCAATCTTGCTGGGCTGCCCATAAATCCTTACGAGTAGAAGAGGGTGGAGATCTCTTCTGAACAGCATGTTGCAAGGTATCCTAGATTATCAATAATGTTTATGTCTGGACAGCGAAAGTGTTTTAATTCAGAAGAGTGTTCCTTGAGCCACTCTGTAGTAATTCTGGACATTTCAAGTGTCGCAATGCCCTGTTGGAATTTCACAAGTCTGTTGGAATGCACAATGGACATGAATGTGGACATGAATGGATGCAAATGATCAAACAGGATGCTTAAGTGCCACCTGTCAAGAGTCGTATCTAGACATACCAGGGGTTCCATATCACTTCAACTACATATGACCCACACCATTAAAGAGCCTCCATCAGCTTGAACAGTCCCCTGCTGACATGCAGGGTCCACATATTCACGAGTGTGTGTGTACCTGTACACATTTATCCGCTTGATACAATTTGAAGTGAGACTCATCTGACCAGGCAACCCGTTTCCAGTTATCAACAGTCCCATGTTGATGTTGACAGGCTCAGGCGAGGTGTACAGCTTTGTGTCGTGCAGTCATCAGGTGTGCACAATTGGGCCTTCGGCTCCAAAAGCCCATATCGATGATGTTTCATTAAATGGTTCGCACACAAAGTCAGCAGTGAAATCTGCAACAATTTGCAGAAGGGTTGAACTTCTGTCACGTTGAACAATTCTCTTCAGTCATCGTTGGTTCAGTTATTGCAGGATCTTTTACAAGCCACAGTGATGTCTGATATTTTATGTTTTACCAGATTCCTGATATTCACGATACACTTGTGAAATGGTCGTACGGGAAAATCCCCACTTCATCAGCATCTCTGAGATAATGTGTCCCATCACTCGTGCACTGACTAAAACATCACGTTCAAACTCCTTAAATCTTGAGAACCTGCTGTTTTAGCAGCAGCCTATCTAACAACTGTGCCAGATACTTGTCTTATATAGGTGTTGCCAACTGCAGCATCATATTCTGCCTGTTTACATATCTCTGTATTTGAATACGCATGCCTATACCAGTTTCTTTGATGCTTCAGTGTAAGATGAACATTAACAAAAGCACAACAAGGGCAAAGGAAAGTAGTCAAATTATATCTGATGAGGCTGAAGGAATCATAGGAAGTGGAACACTAAAAGCAGTAAATGATCTGTGCTATTTGGTAGTAAAGTAAATAGAATAGCAATGGCAAGAAAAGAATTTCTGAAGAAGAGAAATTTGTTAACAAGGAATATAAATTTAAATGTCTGGAAGTCTTTTCTGAATGTGTCTGTCCAGAATGTAGCTTTGTATCGAAGTGAAATGTGGACTTATATCTACACAGAAGTAAGCAGTCCAACAGCCACCAGTTCCTATGCCAATGCATGAGTCTGCATGGAGTCTACTATCTGATGTTGCCAATCAGTGTCCTCTAGCTGGTGGGCCACCCGTGGGCCTACTTCAGTCACTGGCAGCCTCCTACCCTTGTGGTCTACAGTTCGAACCTTGTGCCATGCAGCCATTCAGCCATCATTACCTGTGTGCTCAAATTCCATTCTGTCTGTCTTCTCTTGCATGGGTAGAGCAGCCTTCTCCATGCTAAGTCTACAGCACAATTGCATGTATCTGGCACACCCTGCCTTGAGTAACATGGCTGCCTTTAGCCTGCCATCACGGACTACTACCTGCTCCACTGCTACAGGCAACATCTTTAGAGTCACTGTTATCACCAGTTCATCTGGCCAGTGAAGCCAGTGGCCAGAGAAAAGCTGCTCTCTGACTGCAGAATCTTGCCAACCATGCACAGCTTACACTTCGGGAGCATTTGCTTCTCCAATCATGTTGTAGGTTGCTGAGCAATAAGTGAATATTCTGACATTGCTATTTTCATGACAGAACATCAGACAACAACTAGACCTCTACTCAGTGCTTCACCATTACTCCGCCCGTAGTGGTGAACTACCTGCTTCCTGACTTATGACAGCACAGCCCCACCACCACAGAGGTCAACCACTGGCTTCTATAATTTTGTATTCTTGGATCTTTTTCTTTTCTGAGCATGGAGCAGAATGATTAAAATGGGCACTGTTGGCCTGGACAATTAACAAACATTGGAGGTCAGTTCTCGTGCAAAGCCCTCCACAATTTTCACAGCTAAGATAAATGATGCAGCAGGAACACAGGTGATCAAAGCACAGGCACCAAAAAGTCTCAAAGGTGGACCATGGAAAAAGTGCCTGTATCTATCCTATCACCTTTCAGACCTTTCTGATTTGGTGGATGAAATGAACTCTTCATCCTGCTAGGTTGTTCATCCCTTGGTGTTGCTCAAGATGGGAACACAATACAGTTATAAGTTTCTGGATTACAGGATTTTTCTCTACTGAGACAGCAGAGTCGTTATGGCTATTGTTTTGACTGATTCTTTTCCTCTGTGGAATGTCCATCCTGATGCCACTTACTTCAATCAAGGACTCTCCTCACTGGCATCATCTGGCCACAGCAAAGGTCATCTGGCATGATGGTCATTGCCTGGAACCCTGGTAAGCCAGGAAGACTTAACACTTACTCCTTGGCATGCATGAGGAGTTAACAGCTCTGGCATGTTTTCAATGGACTCTGTCAAGAGGCCAGATGATGTTCCCCCCATGACAGACTGGCTACTGTGCTGGCTTTTAAGCATATTTGTGTATCTACTTAGTTACTGGGCACAGAGGATCTTCTACCTGGTAGGTAAGTCAGCACTGCAAGTCCTTCGACAGCCAGTGTGCACTAAAGAAAAAAATTAGAAAAATGGAAGTAAAACCATAAAGGGGACAAAAAATTACTTTAGCCAAAATGTTTGATGAAAAGTAATGCAGAAAGATGTAAATAAAAGTGCTCTTTATAAGAGAAGGGCAGCAGAGACTCTCCCTCCCTCTTGCTGTGTTCATACTAATTGTCAGCAACTGCTTGTAACATACCTGGATTGTTTCTATATCTGTGTGTATGTTCTCAATTGTTGTTAGCTTGTACATGGAAGAAGAAAATAATAATAATAATAATAATAATAATAATAATAATTTGGCTCATCATGGCAATGCTATTGTTTGTGTCTTACAGTATTAAAATTGGAGATGAGTGTAGTGCTCACTTCTTCTATTTGGTTGTTCCTTCAGTTCTTGTGTCCATGGAGGCAGTACTCTTACAGTGCCTATCATTAACTTGTCAGCTGTATGGGCTTTGCAGACTCCCTCACTGCCAAAGTATCTGCTGCCATTTCCCCCTTACAGTGATGCAGTCTAAGATTAGCAGGCTTATGAGAAGCAGCTTTGGCAACACTTTGTCGCTTTTGGTGTCACTGACAAAAACATGTGTAAGGCTTTGTTCCTTTCTTGGATTTCTCCCTAGATTTATCAGTTTTTGTGTTAGTTTTCCAAATCCAGGAATCCACATCTCCTTTGTTCAACAAAATATGTTAAGTTGTTGTCAAACATACGTATGTCATTGCAGTGCATAAAGAGTTTGATCAGTATCATAAACAGCCCTACCAGTCCTTCGCGGCTTGGGTGGCCGAACTCCAAGTCCTCAGTTGCAAACAACAGTTTTAACCATGGCTCTGCATGACTCCTATGCTGATTCTATGGGCCACCATGCCATCATTCAGTTGGGTCCTGACAAGGAGGTGCATCAACATGCACTACAGTACAAGAATCCATGTTTGCTCTTGTTCAATCTTTTGAGGTATATTGTGCTGCTGGTGAACAGCTGAGGCTTCATGCAACATGACCACAGTGGTTCCTGTTCCTGGTCCTGGTCCTTCGGCACTGGACAGTTCTGTTCTTGGGGCATGGGAGGGGATGGGGAGGGAGGAGAATGATGTGGCAGCCATATAAACACAGCCTCAATGTTGCACTGGACAGTGACGTGCCAAGCAACCACAGCAATGACAGCACTCTACGCTTCCATCTTGCCCCCATTATTTCGTCTAACATGAGAGAGCCATGCACCCCAGAGCACTGGGGAGTTTGCTACAACTGTGTATCATTCCCAGCCCCCACCTGCAGATATGGACGTTAATTGTGCATCTCCAATACTTACGAATGATAATGAACTGTTACTGATATGTGAATGATGGACAAAGTGCTCAGACAAGGGTGCAGACATGACTTTAATGAACTCACAAACTTATGTGGATTTGGGATCTCTGGTGTTGTCTCTAGTTACTCGTCAGCTGGAGAGTTACAACAACCAGCATATCCAATTCTGTGGTAACTTAGCTCCCACAATGTATAACTCTGTGATTTGTTCCTTGACTTTTTTGGTAGTGAATGGTGCTCACATCCATGAATTGTTTGGTCTGTTGCTTTCAATGCTTTTGGTTCTTCCATTTCAGATAACATGCATCTCATTTCAGACTTGGTCCCTTATCGGCAGTTAGATTCTCGCGTCTCTTCTCAGATAGGTTGTGTTGTGCCACTAATTTTGCAGTGCACATTACCATGAAACCAATGGCACGGACGCGTTTTTTTATTTTATTTTTCATGCACGCCCTACTCCAGTGGCTCAAGTGAAATCAGCATGGGACAAGATGACCATTGGGAGTCATACAGCCTATTACATCAAGTGAGTGGTCTGCTACCCCCCCCCCCCCCCCCCCCCCCCCGTGACTTAAAAGACCTACTGGTCAGCTTTGCCTCTGTCGCCACATTAAAGTTTCATTTAACACACGAATTATCATTCACACTTTACCCTTTGCATTTTTCAGATGAGTTATTGGCTAACTGGCAAGGGGCTAGTTTTTCTCCAAAACTGATTCATCTGAAGCCTATTTACAGGCTCTACTGGATGATGACAAGAATGGCTCCTTGTGATTCACACACCCTTTGGGTTGTACCAATATCAGCACCTTCCGTTCAGTGTGGCTAGTGCCCCAACAATTTTTCAGAATTCTTGGGAACAGCTGACAATGTCTGTTCTGGGTTGCATCAAATATCTCTTGATATAATTATGATGGGTGCCTCCACAGAAGAGCATTTACAGAACTTGCACACCTTGTTCATGTAAATGGATAGATAAAAACTATACACTCAAAAAGGTTTAACTATTACAAGCTTTCGGAGCAAGTGGCTCCTCCTCCTGGCAGAAGTGTTGAAAGGGGAGTAAAGAGCGGTTAAGGTAAAGGACTGGAAAGGTTTAGGTAAAGGGATACAGTTCAGGAAAGTCACCCAGAACCCGGGGTCAGGGGAGACTTACTGGACGGGATAAGGAAAGCGACTATCGGGGACTGCACTGGATGTTTACTTGAGAGCTTAAAGGTGAAAGACAGGGCAATATGCAAAACAGAGATTACTGCTAAAACATCGTCCATGAGTTATTGAGAATGAAAAGCCAAGTGCATTATATGTAATGAAGGTGGGGGGGGGGGGGGGGGGGAGTCCTCTCTTGCCATGATGAATCTCATCACACATTACATCCATTCTTTTCGAAAACAAGCTTTTGCACTATCAAGATTAAAGTCCCACATTCTGTTTCTTGAAACCTGCTTGTCCTTTGGTGTTACTTCCAAAGCCCTATCACTGGAAACCCTGTTTCTGGATGTAATCCTACTCTACACCAGGCTCTTTTACAGTTTCAAATACAGAAATCTCTTGCACCTACCCGACTAATCTGTGACGTATATGCCTCATCTGCCAGTTTCCACTCCTCCAGACTTCTCTCCTCCAAAATGTTGCAATTACCTGGCCTTCATATTTCTTTGGATGGTATCATCTGCAAAGCCAACTTTAGACTGCAACAACATGCTAGACTTCACCTCAAAAAGCTATCCCATCTTCTCCTAAACTACCTTAACAGTGATGTTTCCCTTCCTGTCCCTCTGCAACTCCCGAAACAGCCTCACCATTAACCACCACTTTTCTCCTACAAACCGAGGTTGGCTAACCACCTTAACATCCCACAGCCTTCATCAATGCCTCCTAACCAGTAATAGCTCAATCACAAGAACCAGTCACAACAGTACAGTGTTCTCAACCTCTCATCTAAAGCACTCTCCGCTCCTGAATTATTTGTCTTATCCAAGGGTCTCACTTCCAGCCCTAAACCAGCATTTAATCATGCTGCTTTGGTACAGGACCTACTTTCCTTTAAACAAATGTCAACTGCAAATATCACTTTGCAACCCAGTCCCAAAACCTTTCCAACAGCAAATCTGACATTAAATCCTGTCTAACAGTTCTGACCATGATCCCAACTTGGTCCACCACCACTACCTCAGAATAATCCCTTAAAAACCTTCCAAGAATTCCTCACTCCAGCACTGCTTTACAACCCTTCCTCAGGTCTCTGCAACATGACCCTAACCTGACCTCTCCAGAACTTCAGGCTATATGTTCTCTACAAGCTGATTACTCCATGTACCTGCCCGACAGGAGTATGTTTGTGAATGTTTATGCCAGCTGTGTGACACCTCTACATACAACATCTGCCATCAAGATCCCATCCCTGTGATTCAAACTGACCTGCAGTGCCACCTAAAAACTTAAGGCCCCTCACAAGGACTTACACCTCAATCCACAGAACTTCTTACCTCACCCAAACCACACACCCCCACCTTTTACCTTCATCCTAAGATCCACAAACACCATCATCCTGGCTGTTCCATAGCTGCTGGCTTCAAATCCCCCACCAAATTTATATCTGCCTTAGTTGATCAACACCTGCAACCCACAGTATAAAAACTCCCCTCTTACATCAAAGACACCAACCATTTTCTAGATCGTCTGAAATCCTTGCCTGTCCCCCTCCCACCACACACATTGCTTGACACCACTGATGCCACCTCCCTCTATACCAACATCCCCCATGTATATGGTCAGTCTGCTGCTGAACATTTCCTCAGTCAGCACCCACCTAATTCCAAACCTATGACATCCTTCTTGCTGACCTTAATCAACTTTATACTTATCAACAATTACTTCACCTTTAAGGGGCAGACATACAGACGGATCACGGGTATGGTCACGGGAACCAGGATGGCTCCTTCCTATGTCAGCCTTTTCATGGGTCACTTGGAGGGGGCTTTCCTGGGATCCGTAAGGCTTCAGCCCCTGGGTTGGTTTAGATACAATGATGACACATTTGTCACATGGAATTGTGGTGAGGCTGACCAGTTAAAATTACGGAATCTCTAAATACCTTCTCCCAATTAAATTTGACATGGTCCTATTCTGAATCCCAAGCCACTTTCCTTGATATTGATCTCTTCCGTCCATATTAAACCGAATAGCAAACAACAGCACTTACATTTTGACAGTTGACTTCCTTTCCATGTCGAACATTCCCTCCCACACAGCCTTGACATTCAAAGCAAATGTATTTGTTCAGATGTAGGCTCTTTACAGCAATACACCACTAGTCTCACCTTGGCCTTCACTGGAAGTAATTACCCCAACAGCCTAATTCAAAAGCAGATTTCCTGGGTCATCACCTCCAATCCATGTACAGCTGATCCCTCAAAAAAACTTTGGAGCACACCACAGGTCATTCAGTATTATCCTGGTCTGGGATGTACTAACCAGCTACTTCAAGAAGGCCATGACTTCCTAATATCATGCCCTGAAATGAGGTCCATTCTGTCTGAGATTTTGCTTGCCACACCTAGAATAGCTTTATGTCACCCTCCCAATCTCCACAATATCCTTGTCTGACACTATACTGCTTCTGCACCCATCTCTCTACCCTATGGCTCCTACCCCTATGACCATCCCTGCTGCAAGATTTGCCCTATACAACCTCCTACCACCACCTATTCCAACACTGTAACTGGCAAAACACAATATCCTGTTGCAGAGCATTCTCTACAACACGACAGCCATGACCTCGGTGCCTATTTCACCCCACACACCATATGGATTCTTCCCCCGGACACTAGTTTCTCAGAACTCCACATGTAGAAATTAGTGCTACAACATGTCCTTGGTTCTTGTCATCCACCTGGCCTTAATTTACATTAGTTTCTTCTGTCTTAGCATTTCTTCACACTAACTACTCCTTTCTTCACTGCATTTTAGTTTTCTACATACGTCATTTTCTCACCTGTCTATTTTTCGCTGTCCCCGCACCCACCTTTGTTACACACAATGCTATGCTCTTAGCTTTTACTCTTCTTAACTCATGCACCATGTTTTAGTAGTAATCTCTGTCTTGCATATTACCCTGTCTTCCACCTTCAAGCTCTCAGGTTTAAAGTCTTGTTAAACCTTTTGTGTGTGCGCGTGTGCGTGCATGCCTGCCACAGCTTGGTGAATAGATTTTTTTTCCCCCTATCCATTTACATTATATTCTCAATTTTATTGTTACACCTTGTTCATGGTCTTTCGTGTTGCAGGGTAGAAATGCCACTTGGCCAAGTCATACTGTTTTTAGCCATTCATTGTGTACTTGGGGTTTGAGGCTGAGGTTTCTCAGGATGATGATAAGCCTTTAAGCCATCATGTCACAGCAGTCACAACTCTACAACACACTACAAATGTCCCAAGAACTCCAAACTTTAGGTAAAACTGTTTACTGACACAAATTTATTCCAGGTGCAATCGCATTGGCCCATCATCTCCACGAGTTGTTCCACAAAAAGTTGCTTTCCAGTGGATGCCAGACTGCAAGCACATGTTCACACTTTTGAAATCTAAGTTATATTCTATTCTTTGTTTGACTACTTTCAACCCTCACCACGACCTGGTATTTGCTACAGACCCCTCTCAGTACAGACTCTGGGCCATTCTCACACATCAACATGAGGATGATTCTGAACATCCTATAGTATACACGTCAAAAACGCTCTATTCCGCTTAGCAGCACTACTTCCAAGTCGAAAAGGAAGTGCGTGCTATCGTCTACACTCTCAAAAACTTTTCATGTGTTACTGTATGGGTCTAAGTTCCACCTCATTACTGACCACAAACCCTTGGTTACATTGTTTAATCCTTCTGCTTCATTGCCAGACAAAGCAGCACATCACCTCCAGTGTTGGGCTTGTTTGTCTCGCTACAACTCTGATATACATTTCCAGCCTATTGCGCAACATGCTAAGACCGATGTGCTGTACCGGCTTCCAAAGGTGGTCAGATCCTATTTTTCGACCGGGATGGATTTTTTTTCTTTGTTTTTTTGTTTTTTTTTACTTAGATGTTGAGGCGCAATGTATAATGGAAGGGTTCCCTATTACGGGGTCCCAGGTATCAGGTAATAGCTGCTGTTGCTGCTGATCCCATTTTGCAGTAAGTTCTTCACCTCGTTCAGCACGGTTGGCAGGACAGGCCTCCTAGCAGGAGTTCTGAACCTTTGCATAACTATTTTGCCCTCCAGCACTGTCTTTTGGTATTTAATGGTGGTGGTCTCTTAGCTACGGATGGGCTGTTGCCTATCTCAGCCACACTATGGTGGGATATGCTTCAGCTCCTGCATAAACATTGTACTACAATGTCAGCTGCGGCTATTATTCAGCCCCTCTCCAACATTTTCTCTATTGAAGGAATGCCCTGTACACTTGTGATGGTTAACTGTGTTTGTGTCTCAGGCCTTCCACCATTGTTGCACCCATCATAGTAGTCGTCACATGACAGATGCTCCTTTTCACCCACAATCTAATGGCGAGGCAGAACGTCTGGTCCGCCTGTTCAAGGTTCAAATGAAGTACACTGCGAAATACTCCATGAAAGAGACATTGACATGCTCCGACAGGTTTATGTTGGTGGGGAATCTTATGGGACCAGCTGAGATGCTCCAAGGTCTCCAGCCCCACACACTCCTATGCTCTGCTCATCCCACCCCACCAATGCCCATTATCGTAGCCCACACTGTGGTTTGCTCCTGGCTTTGCAGTCTGGGCTCGGGGGTTCAGCTGCTGACTGAAGTAGATTCTAGCCATGGTCCACAGCTGCCGAGGTCACTGCCTTTGTGTGGTGCACACCGGTTATGGGCTGGTGGCACACCATCACAATCAGCTGCAGTCTCACACCACCCGAGCACTGTGGGTCTGCAATCACTGCCTCCTCCCTTAGCACCTGTCCCACCTCCCAGTCCATTTTGTTGGGGTGGACCCACCATCCCTGTGGATGCCTCTCCTCTGAGGCCCAGGCCCCCCAGCACCTGCTGCCAGGCCTTCCCCACAATATTTCACTGCCTCTGGTGATTCTGCAGTCTGCTGGTCCACACCATCTGGCCCTTCAACACTGGCATCCCTTGTGCCCCAACCGAGTGGCCAATGTCTTTGCTATCAGAGCAGTTCCACTACATCGAGTAACAGGATAATGAGATGCTACCTGTACTCTTGTCACTGGTCATCTCTTGTGGTTCTTTACAGGAGAGAGGCCACTGCGCGTGTCCATGACTACACTACTTCTGCCCCTACTCACCGATTCTGGCCTGGAATTTCCTGCCAATATGACCTGTGACATCTACCGCAGAGGCCATAGATATTTCAACAGTCACACTGACACCTGCATCGATAGAGTGCCCTTTCCTGGGGAAGAAGGGGTGGGGGTGCTATAACCCTGTACGTAATACTTTGAGACCAGGCCACTGACATGCTACACTTTGAATATTCCATCAACGGCACCTGCATGGACTGCCACCATAATCTGCCTGTGGTGGCCCATTTGAATCGTGCACATGACACAGCATCCACCGTGCCATCTACAGAAACCCTCCTTTTCGCAAGCAAGCACTCACCCTCAGCAACCGCTTGTATCAGCACCTGGATTGTTTCTATATTTGTGTCTATGTTTTTAACTGTTGTTCACATGTATGTGGAAGAAGTATGAACTTTAAGTAATTGTGATCATGCTGTTGTTTGTGCCATAGTACGACAAACTGCAGAAATAGCCAGGTCTACATGAAGAATTGTCATGCTGAGTTCTATAGTAAAAGAAGTAAAGATAGTCAGAGATGGAGACTGAGCTTGGGGCCCACACTCACCACATACGTACTCACAAAACAGTCTCGAGCCCCCGATGGGGAAATTTTCAACCATCCTTTCCTTTTTTTCAAATTAACAACATACTCTGACTGTACACATTTTGTCACACTGTACTTCAGTTTGCTCTGGAAGACTGCCCACCTGTACTCGCTTTGGCATTTGGGAGTGATCATCAGGTGACCATCTAAATTACTGGGAGTGCCTTTGGTACAATTATTGAGTGCCATTTTCGTCCCAAAGTAAGCTAGGGAATCAGAAGTCAATTTAGATATAGACACATTAATGATATGAATATAATAGAGGGAAACATTCCACGTGGGAAAAACATATCTAAAAACAAGGATGACGTAACTTACCAAACGAAAGTGTTGGTATGTTGATAGACACACAAACAAACACAAACACACACACAAAATTCAAGCTTCCGCAACCCACAGTTGCTTCATCAGGAAAGAGGGAAGGAGAGGGAAAGACGAAAGGATGTTGGTTTTAAGGGAGAGGGTAAGGAGTCATTCCAATCCCGGGAGCGGAAAGACTTACCTTAGGGGGAAAAAAGGACAGGTATACACTCGTGCGCGCGCGCGAGAGAGAGAGAGAGAGAGAGAGAGAGAGAGAGAGAGAGAGAGAGATGGAATGACTCCTTATCCTCTCCCTTAAAACCCGCATTCTTTCGTCTTTCCCTCTCCTTCCCTCTTTCCTGATGAAGTAACCGTGGGTTGTGAAAGCTTGAATTTTTTGTATGTGTTTGTGTTTCTATCGACATACCAACGCTTTCGTTTGGTAAGTTGCATCATCTTTGTTTTTAGATATAGACACACATACATAAGCAAGCCTTAAGCAACCAGTGTGTGGTAAGTGCTTCAAATGCTGTCAGCTACTGATGGTTTTTCCAACCCCTCCACCAGCACATTTATAGATTGTTTTTCTTATGTTTGTACAATACTCCCTATCTCAGCAGCCTAGACCAAGTTTCTACGATGCTTGCCATTTGGCGTCACCAAGGGTGGCTAGAGTAGCTTATGAATAGAATAGAATAGAATATTTTTATTCGCCTTTCAGTATTTTTCATACAATTGGCTTCATCAAAAATTACAATGGACTACAGTTAAGCACAATAAACACTTACATACACAGAATTATTTAGCTTATTTTAGAATTGAAAACATTTCTTTATCACTTATTAAAAGCTTATATTATAATGAGTATTTCCTAAGAATTCTTCAATTGTATAGACTTCACTGCATTTTAACCAATTTTGCAATACATTCTTGAATTTATTAAATGGGGCTGTACAAGCTGAGTATGGTAACTTATTACAAAATTTTATGCCCAAATGTTTATAGTTATTATGGACAACAGCTAGCCTCGAAAATGGAAAATCCAACAAGCGACTATTTCTGGTATTGTGTGTGTGTACATCACATCTCATGCTGAATTTGTCTAGATTTTCTTTAGCATACATTAAACAGTTATATATGTACATGCTAGGTACTCTCATTACACTGAGATATTTAAAGTGGTTTCTGCAGGAATCTCTGGGTGCTAATCCTAGTATACATCTGATGGCCTTCTTTTACCATCTGAAAATACATTTAGCCCCTGAAGAATTACTCAGAGCAAACTTCCATAATCCAAATGGGAATGGAAGAAAGCAAAATATGAGTGGAGTAACAGCTGTTTGCTTACACTGTTTCTCAATTTGTAGAGTAAAAAAAGTACACGGGCTAGTTTGCTGCACAGGTTATTGGTGTGTTGTTCTCCAGGAGAGTTTTTGGTCTATGCGCAATCCAAGTAGTTTCACTGCTTTATTTTTACTTTTTGTAGCTTTTAGATTAAAAATTATTTCTTCTGTTTTTGTACTGTTTATGCACAGTTGCTTGGTCTGACACCAGTGACTAGTCATTTGCATTATTTCTCTGTTGTTATCCAGCACAGTTTGTAAATTGTCACCTGAGGTTATTAGTGTTATATCATTACCGTACAGTATATTCTTACATGGTACATAATTCGAGAAATTGTTAATATAGACAATGAACAGGAAAGGCCCAAGAACCGAGCCTTGGTGTATTCCTCTTTTTATAGGGAGTATTGCTGATCTCCGTTTATTTGCATATACTAGCTGTAACCTATTGCTTAAATAAGATTTGAATAAGGTGAGTGGTATATCTTCAATGCCATAGTATTCTAACTTTTTAATGATTATGTCATGAGACACTGAATCAAATGTTTTGCTTAAATCAACAAGTGTTCCAGATATATGCAGCCTCTTTTCATATGCTTCATGTACAGTGTTTACCAAAGCTTCAATTGCTTTTACAGTTGATAGGTGAGACCTGAATCCAAATTGCTGTTCATTTAATAGTTTGTTGCTTTCAAAATAGCTGTATAGCTGCATATGCATGCAATTTTCTATTATTTTGGATATGATTGGTACTATTGATATGGGTCTGTAGTTGTTTGAGAGGTTTTTATCACCTTTTTTATACACAGGTAGTGTAACTGTGAGCTTAAGACATTCTGGAAAAATTCCTTCATCTAGTACTCTGTTTGACAGAGAGAGAAGAGGCATTTTGATTTCCTTTGCTATACGCTTTATGATGAAATTACTGAGTCCATAATAGTCTCCTGTTTTGGAAATGCTTAGTTTGTTTATCGATTTGCAAATGTCATTTAGGGTGATAGGGGTCCAAGTAAATTTCTCACTAGTCTGTCTTGTATGGATGAGTAGTGCTTCTGCATCTATGGTAGAATTATTGAGTGGTGTGGTAGTGGCACTACTTACAAAATAATCATTGAGTGTATCACAGGCTATATGGATGTTTTTTCTTTACTGATGTTATTAATTTCCTGTTTTACGACATTCCAGGCTGCTTTACATTTATTTTTGGAATTCAAAATGTATTCATTGTTTGCATTGTACTTAGCCCCTTTTATTTCTGATTTGTAAAGTTTTCTCATATTTATGTAATTTGCCTTGTGTTTATCACTTTCATTAGACTTATCCTTCAGAATTAGAGGTAGTATCCTAAGTTTGTTAAGTTTTGGAGTGTACCACTTGTTAGTAGGACATTGCTTATGTGTGTTACTAGGATGTTGTCTTTTTGTTACAGTGGGCCAAGTCTTTTCTACAATGTGCTTAATTTCTGTGAGGAAAATAGTAAAGCATTTATCAATTGCCTTATTATTATTAATTTTATGAGACCAATCAATTTCCTGTAACTCATTAATCACGTTTGTCTTTCTTTAGTGTTGAGTTTTGAATTTTCTATTCGAAGCCATAGTCTTGCAAGATCTGATATTCCTAATTCTATTACGTCACATTCAAGAGTATCTTTATATACATTACTAATTATGTTATCAAGACATTCATTCTGTCTGGTGGGCTTTTCATTAAGACAATAATAGTTCAATGACTTCAAAGAATGAACCATATAGATAACATTTTTCTTCTTTGCCCTTATATCTATGTTAATATTACTTACAATTATAATTTTATGTTGTTTACATTTGGACAACTGCAAAATTAGTGTGTTAATTTTTTCTATAAATATTATTTCATCAGATCCTGGAATTCGATACACTGACACAATTACAATTTTTTGTGCATGTATTACCATACCGGCTACTTGCCATTTGTAGACTGATGTTCCCACAGAAGGAGACTAGTCTTTACATTTGTTTTATATGATGTACTGTAAGCAAGCTGTAACTTACAGAATTCAGTTATTTCCACTTCAAGCTACTTTATTTTGTTATTAACATATTGGTTGATTTTATTAGTCTAAGAGGATGTAGTGAACTTCACAATAAAACTGTTTTGCTTTGAGCAGTGACGTCATTGGCATTACTTTTTTCAAATTATGACTGTAGTGACAAACTGATATGTAGTGTAGCCCAAGGTCAGGTTAGGTTGGAAGGTGGTTTTGAACTGTCTAAGCCTACAAATTTTATATGATGGCACATTTCATAGTAATACTTACATCACCACAGAAAACACTTATTTTCCCAAAGTTGTCAAATATTTTGAGTATTTAGAAGGTTGGTTTGGAAAGTTCTCAGAATCATCACTAGAGGTCAGCACTAGCACAACGTGTTGTTCACGTGATATTCATTGAATTATTGCCTGTAAACACATGCCACGTCAGAGCTCTTTGAAGAGAGCTGTGGCGGTGGCATGGCTCTGTTGTTGTTCCCACATAGTGATTTGTGAAGATGGAAAAATAAAATCTTGAGATTCAATCAGTGATTAAGTACTTCGTAAAGAAAGGTATGAAAGCAAAGGACATTCATGCTGATTTCCAGAATACACTGGGGGACTCTGCTCCTTCATATTCAACTGTTTGCAAGTGGACAAATGAATTTAAATTTGATCGGAAGAGATTAGATGATGATCTGCGCACTGGTCAGCCAAGATGTGTCACTACTCCAGAAATCACTGCAAAAGTGCACAAAATGGTCATGGAGGATCGCCGAATGAAAGTGCATGAAATTGCTCATGTTTGCCAGATGTCTTCACATTTTAACGGAAGAATTATAAATGAAAAATTATCTGCAAGATGGGAGCCACAACTATTGATACTGGATCAAAAACATGCGGCAAGTGCTTCAAATGCTGCCACAATCATGGAAAAATTACACACAAAGAGGTATAAATTATTGCCGCACCCCCCTAATTCACCTGATATGGTTCCATCAGACTTCCATCTCTTCCCAAAAGTGAAAATTTTTCTTTGTAGATGAAGATTCACTTCAAACGAAGAATTGATAGCCAGAGTTAACAAATATTTTGCAGGCCTGAAGGAAACTCATTTTTGAGATGGGATCAAGGCACTGAAACATCGTTGGACCAAGTACATTAATCTACAAAGAGACTAAATTGAAAAATAATAATAAAAAAAAGTTTCAGTGATGTCAGTATTTTTTTCTATTTCATACTGAGAACTTTTCAAATCACCCTCGTAGTATGCTTGATTAATAACAGCAGTCCCACAACTTTAATTATTGTTGTTGTTGTTGTTGTTGTTGTTGTTGTTGTTATTTGCAAATAAGCCCATTAGTACTCACAAAGTATTTGGACTCATAAAGTGTCAAATTAATGTTTCTAAATCTGCAAATGCTAGGTAATCTATAGATAACTTGCCTCTGCCTAAAGTGATTGGTTGGTCAGTTTTGATAACTGATTTTTGTTTACACAATTCTTTTAACACTTTCTCAAGGATGCAGTTGAAAAGCAATTGAGGCAGTCCATCTGCTTCTCTTGCTCCCTATTTTATTTTGAAAGAACCTAAGAGTTCCCCCATAAATTTAATTTTGGACTCTGTGTCAGTCAGTGCCTGTTTTATGATTGATCTAGATGTTGTTCATTTAAGGTTTTGAAGAGCGACTCTCAGTAAACTGAGTCACAGATCTTTTTTCATTCAACAAATGTGCAGACTAAATTTTTACTACAAATTCTCCGATGTCTTAGGATTAGCTTTAGGTTCAAGATTTGCTCTTGACACTAGTAAGTGTCATTGTATGACACCAAATCAGTCACGTAGTGCTATTGAATAATCACTCAATTGATAGCGTCACTTGTCAAAGCTGATGGGTTGTATAGTCATCTTCACTATGTTCAGCTGCATTTAAACAAATGAGAACTTTAGCAATAATGTTTTATCAAATATGTCATATCATAATGGCATGTGTTCTTTCCTTAAGGAATTGTCAATAAAGACCGCGGAAAAGGAAAGAGAATGAACCAGACATAAAATTCGCATTATTTCCTAAACGTGTATTGATATGAAAAGTTACATATCGAAGTAAATAAAAAAATTAGTGTTAAAACACGAATTCACTTACTTGAGCAATGTAGTTTAACAGGCGGAAGGCGTAATTCCTTGGCAATGTCTGTGTTCTTCAGCTTCAGAGCTTCATCCAACTGAAATAATAATTATCCATTTCAATCTGCAGCATTTCTGAGTTAATATAATTCTTTCGCCATAATAGTAATCCAAATTTTAAAATTATAGACATGAAGTATGTCACGCCATACTAAAAAGGTAACCAGTCATATTCTGCACAATCATTTTAAAGAATCGAAGTAAGAGTCGGCACAAAGCACAGGAGTTCTCATTACTAGTTAGAAATGTATTCCATAAAGCACAAATATTAACTCGACTTTAACAGGTATCTATGTTGCATTGGTGTCTTCTTTTGACAAACTGTGGCAAAGTGGATTTCTACAGGCAGCATTTCATCTGTGTACAGTCTGAGGCAACACCCTTTGTATGTCCATTGGCACCATATCACTTAAGTCTTAATGAACTTTAGGAAGTACAGAAAAAGGCAGAAGAATTTTACTGCAATCTACCAGAAACACTAATGTCTAGAATAACCAACAGCATTTTTTCAGGAACAATCTCTCTTTCACAGTGCTAATTCTCTTTGGCAGCAGTGTTTCAGCCAGATACAAAAGTGGTAAGTGAATCCAACCTGGGAAGTGATTTCTGGGATAGATATCATCATTTCGATGAGCATTATCAGTGAGGATCGCAGTGCAAAAGATACATTAAAAATGTTACGTTAATGAAGTGGGTTTCTTTTTGGTGAAGTAACGAATATTGTGTTCTAGTATTACTAACACTTAACTTTGTCAATGGTGCAACTACCTCTAGAGAAGGGATGCTCAATCTTTTTAGACTTGAGATCTACTACATGTCTTCAGTCCATTTAGAGATCTACTGACTTAATCATACAGGTTTAAGCACAAAATAATACTGTAGCCAAAATTAACCACTTTAATTATACAAAACACATAAAAGATAATTTTCTCTCTATTAAAAGTTGCATACTACTACTAAATTTTCAACGTATTACACATGTGAAAAAAACTAAAATGTGCACTATCAAATGTTGACAAAATCTGAGTGAGATACTTGGCTTTGCCTATCATTATCAAGTTTATAATAAACAGGCGAAAAATTTATCAGAGCCAAACTAGTACAGTCAAAGAGGAGGACACCTAGGTTTCACTATGTTCATCATTGTGTCACCGAGAGATGCGGATCCGAAAAATGAATCCAAAAAAATGATCAAACATATGCTAGCACTCTTACAATGTTAGAGTAGGTTTTTACACTCCCTAATTTCCACGAGTAATCTTCACTGTATTCTGACTTTAAAGGAATGTCACATTTAAATAGAATTATTTCGTCTGTGTGTTCAGTCTCTCTACAAGAGAAAATTTTTACTTGAAATATCTTAAAAATCTTTTTTTTTTTTTTTTTTTTTTTTGGAAAACTGGACGGGTTCCATTGCCTTGATATCTGAAAATCGAGTTTCAACAACTGTTTTCCATGTTGTCAGGATAGCCATATACTTCATTACAGTTTTTTGATCCAAAGGTTTTTCTTGATCAGACAGCATCTGAAGAAAGAGTTTCACATTTAATTTCTGTAACTGTCAAACACTTTGCAGAAGACAAAGAGTACTGATGGTTTGGCTTTTTTCCTTTAAGGTCTTTGTTCAACTGCCATATCAGTTACACATGCCAAGACCTAACAACCAGCTCAAATCATACAGTTGCGAGTACTCTTCCTCTCTTTCAAACACAAAAGGCCTTATCACAGGCGGAAGTTCTCTAAATTATCCCTCCACTCAGCCATCTAACTTCAGTGTGTGATAGCAGCTCTTCATACTGGCTATCTAATTCTTCTAATAGCACTTTAAATTTTCTTCTCTGTGGTGATTGTGAGCGAACTGAATTCTCAATTTTTGTGCCAACATTAATACGTAATTTTCAAAACACGTCCACTAAGTACTTGCTGACGCATGAAACAATGATACTTAAAGAAAGGCATATACACAAGACACACTGTCTGTAGTAATACATACAGATTTTTGAACTGGCAAATCATATTCAGAAATGAAAGCTGTTTTAAAAATCTTCTGCTCTTGCAGTGTTTTTAAAGATGAAAACCGTAAGTAAGTCTTCTTTTACAGTGATATCTGACCACATCAGTCTCACAAAAATTCTAACTTTATGTGAAATACTCCATCTTGATATTATCTATGATTTTATTATTTTTTTTAAACGTGGAATACAAGGACCCACTAGCTGCCAGAAAGCACTCCTTAACAAATATGCCACCACCTAATGGTTTTCCATTCCTATGTTTGATGAAAGACTTATTTGTACAGACATTACAAAAAACATCAGCTGTGATTGCTCCTATCATATCGCTGAATACTGACCATTCCTCCTGAGACACACTGTATTAGGAAGTGACAAAGTTGACTGTTTGGTTGAGAGTTGGCGAAGCCAACAAATGCTATCCAAATGGCCGACACTGGCCACAACTGATACATTATATTACACCCTTCACTACTTCCTTTCATGTGGAATCATTACATAGTTGCAATACAAGCTACAATTACAAAACAAATTATAGAAACACAGGTGGCTGGACTTTACATTTCATTCAGTTCCAGGTTATTCTACGAGTCTGGCAAAGCAACATTCTCCATTAACATGGTCACTGACTTCTGCCCCTTGAACTATTATTCATAGCAGAACAAAATTCAAATTATTTCGCACTGGTGTTTATAAAGGTTCACTTTCCTGATGTTTTTGTTTCGATAGCATGCTTAACCCGAGAAAAGGCAGTTAACTCTGAAAAAAATTTAATTACAATTTTTTCTTCATTACTGCGGTCAAAAATGCAGTCCAGTTACCTCTGCCAAAATATACTAGTTCATTTATATTACATTTTACTCAGTTGAGCTAATGTACAAGGCTTATTACTTTTCTGATAAGCTTTCCCACAAAAAAACAGTTACTTATAGTTTACAGTTAAAATGAAGTATATGTAAGGCATCATGGAGATTTCCCTCTCAATACCTTTGGCCTGTGCAGCAAGTGTAACAGTGACCAGTTTATACTATGTGACAGACAAGCCGCAGCACTCTTACGCCTCATGCAAAATCAAAAACCAGAGTTTGCAGTATCACCCGTCTGCTTCAACCGGTGACGTAATTGTTTTATGCTATGCAACATCACAGTGGCCAGTGTATTTGAAATTGATCATGGTTACTGAGGGTGTGCTAGAGTAAGTGGTGGCATTCTCTAGTGTTTCTAAGTTGTTTGTGAGTCACTGGACTGACTTAGTGCTGTTTGTAAGAATAATATTGAAAGTGTTTGTAATGACTTGGTACCACATTATTTTGATGTTGACTGTTAAGGGCAACAGATCTGTTTTCGGGTTTGGAATTATTAGTGTTGTGTGTTGTTTGTAGTTGGAAACATAATTTTGTTAGTTATGGATATGACAATGGATTTCACGAGTAGGTCATTGCATGCTGCAGTGGGGGATGACACGCTGACCACGATTACATTCCTACAGTTGCGCAATCTAATTGCCGAGTATGTAAAGCGTGAAGTTTGTGGAGAACATGTGGGATTGACCAAAGTTGCTGAATCTCAGACCAGGGACCAGAGCATGTGCTGTTGTTAGAAGGAAAATGTATGGGGTTCGAACTGGAAGGGTTCCAGTTCTGAAAAATCTAGGCCAGTCATTAGATTTTGTTGTTGACTTACTATTTTTGCTATTGCTTAAGTTTGTTTTTATTTTGAAGGTGTGAATGGTGTTATTTTTTTATTTTATTTGAGTGTTGTGTTTAGAATTGTTATTTACTTGGGAGGGTGGGGGTTTAGGAAGGGAAGGGGGGTTGGGTTTGAGAGGAATAGAAGACTTGGTTTTTATTTTGTTTCCCAGTGTGTGTGTGTGTGTGTGTGTGTGTGTGTGTGTGTGTGTGTGTGTGTGAGCTGAATTTGGTTGTTGGTATGGTTTTCTTCGTCTTTCTCTTCCTCTAGTATCAAGGGCGGTAAGTGTATTTGTGGGCATAAAAAACAGCCCCCCTTCCAAACAAAAAAAAAAAAATAAAAATTGTATATATCACACCAAAACACACACACACACACACACACACACACACACAAATGCATACACGAACAGACCACAGATACTTCGATAGTTACACTCATAAGTTTGGCAGTAATATTCGATCTTTGGCAAAAACATTTGACAGTCGGCAACAGAAACCAAAACATTGCATTAAAACAAGCGTTCAGTGCATAGTGCTGTGGAATGCAGAAAAAACAGCAAATTGGCGCTCATAGGAAGAAGAACAAGACCAAAAATGCAACAGGAGCGTAATATGTAAGAAACTGTCTACGCAACCTGTAAGTACAGTTCAAAACATTACTACTTAATAGGAAATACCAACCACCAGAACTGTTTATAACCTATAGGCACAGTGACAAAAATGTAAATAAAATAGCTAACATATGTACATATTACAGGCCACTGATGATGCCTTGCAGAAAATAAAGGCGAAACGCGTATGGCACTAAAATTGTGTTTTATTCAGTTGCTGTCAGACGGTCCATAAGTGAAAATCATCAACATACCGTAGTATTACGCGCAACTGAGGAGGACAGGACCAAAAAATTGAAGAGCGTGTTTCTTGTCTTTAAAAACTGGTGTTGATGCAATCTTGTTAGCAGAAGATAATGATGTTGAATTGTGATTGGTAGATAACATGGAGTTTCTTTGACTACATTCGTGAGTTGACGTTTTTGATATTACGTATATGAGCGAGTTTCGGTGCTGGGGTACCACCTACTTCAATTCAGGTCAAGCTAAGTGCTCAACACCAGATTTGTTGAGCAGTGTGTAGTTTTGTGGTAGCTTAGATTTCGCTTCAGCTATATATGTCCAGTAAAATTTCCAATACAGCTTTTTCTAGGTTTTGCTTTGAGGTTTCATTGACTGTATTTTGTTTGTTTGATTTTTGCATAGCTATTTGTTTTGGTATGTCCTCATTATTAGGATTGACGTACATTTAGTTTGTCCCACCCAAAACCCCATAATTCCGGTGGCAGTCTCATTAGTTTCATGTTATTTCTGCAATTTTTTTGTTGTTGTATATGTCTATTACCCACCTACACACAATACCCAAATAAAAAAGTAAAAACAAGAAATATTATTCACAACTTTGAAATAATAAAACAAACCACGAGCAACAGCAAAAACAGTATGTCATTACTACAGTCTCCCTAATGGCCAGCTTATAATTCTCAAACCAGGAGCCCCTCCAAATAGAATGCCATATGTACCACCGACAATGCCACAAACACTGGTCCCTGATCCGAGGTGCTGGAACTTTGGTCAGTCCCACACCTTCTCCATGAACTTAACACTTCACATACTCTGCAATTAGATCTGTTTAGTGTGTGCAGTCACAGTTACCACACTGTATAAGAATGAAGTAGCTGTCACTTTGACAATGTCACAGTTTAAAGCTGACAGTTGGTACCACAATCTGCAGTTATCCCTTATGTCCTTCCCCCATCTTGGTTACAGATAAAAGTTCTTTTAACAGTGAGAGCATTCATCCGAGTTTGACAGGGTAGAGCAAATAGCTCACAAATGTCTTATAAAATCGATAAACTACCAAAAGTTTTGCAGAGTCTTCAACTAAACGTAGACCTCAATTCTGTATGTATCAAAACAATTGCCTGATAACTCTGTCACAGTACCATTTCATTCTGTAGTGGTAATTAAATAGGCCTGTTTAGCAAATATTACACTTTTTGGAAATTAAGACATGTTATTTCGCTCTATGACCTCTGTGTGACTCATTAAGTAACCTTAAATGTTATACAACACCCATCAACTCTCAAAAGTTACTTAAAAAACCACTGTCTTTAGGTTTTCAACAAAGACTTTATTCACTACACGGCGATAAAGTAAACTGTATAGTCTCACCACCACTCTTCCAATTATGTTTAGCACACCAGGTAATGCCCATGCCTCACCTACAAGGTTTAAGGGGCTCCGGAATGCCCTATACTTGCAATGTTAAAATAACGCTTATAAATTACATCTTTCCTCACAAAGTATTTGAGGTAGGAAGTTGAACTTTTTACAGATTATTTATTGGAATATGGGCTACAACTTAACATAGGGATTTTACAAAATTTTCGTTCAGTTATTAAAGATGATTTTTTTTTCAACTGTAATGAAAATTCACAACATTTTTTTGCAATTTTTTATTTATATATTCAAAAATATACAGTTTTTTAGAAAAAGGCTGTGTTAAATTATGCAGAAGGTACTGTGTAACATTTACTGAAAGTTTGAAACAAATATGTTTGGAAGATCCTTAGAAAACATGTAATTAGTATGAGAAAATAAAAGTTTTGGGAATCGAGCGACAAAGATTGGATTAACTTTTTAGTGCATTCCAGGTCCATAGGATGGATTATCTTCATCCTCTGCAAACTCTTCCTCCAGCTTCCTCTTGTTACTCCTCCTGTTTACTCTTGCTTGTATTTCTAGACTCTTTACAGCCCTGTCTGCAGCCCGAAGGCGTTCCTTGTCTAAAGCAAGCATCGCTCGTTGTTGTGTTCGTAGATTTTGCTACCATTTTCTTCAGTTGCAGTTACTGCAACACTGTTCCAAAAGGTGGTCATGTATGAACACTTATCACATTTCAGTTGTATTTCACTAGCAAGTCCTACGTGCTTAATTATGGAGAGTTCCAGACCAACTTCACTACAATGAATACATCTTACACAGTTTGAAAAAATTCTTTTGAGAACCGACATATCAAATATTTCATTCACATCTGATTCGCCCATAAAACATTCATAGTCTTCACTCATTGAACCAAGCTTCTTCTGTGAAGTATTTTCTTTCCCACTTTGACTGCTATGGGCAGGTGTACTTGAGAGGTTAGTTTCACTCACTTGGTTATCGTCTTTATTGTTTACAGTAATAACACATACCTTTGGCTTTCCAACATTTCTCCTTTTCTTAAAAGCCTTCAGAGGATTTCTAATAACTTTACTTTTACTCATTATTATACTTCAACAAAACAGAGACTCAAGAAACAGAATTAATTACGAATATTTTCGAGATAACGACAGAGTAAATAAACATGAAACAATCGACAATCACACCAGCGATATATATTGAACCATCACAGGTTAGTCACAACACATACTTTATCTCACATCACTAAAATGTACCTGATGAACACGGACGTTAATAATAACACCATTTGACAGCAGTTTAACAGCGCCACAGTGGGTCACGCCCATGTAGAACACATTTCAAAAAAAATTTAAAAATAGTTGTAGTCTTCGGAATTGAATAAATTATATATCTATTAAAAGGTAATAGTCTGCAGATTCAGAAAACGCAAAAAAGTAAAAATTGAACTTTTCATGATTTTGAGCCTTTCCGGAGCCCCTTAAGTAAACAGACAAGACAAGGCGGCATATACAGTCAGGCCTCCGGCACCTGTCACCGTGTCCAGGGCCGCCAGCTTCGCTACTATGTGGCGTGTGGCTCACAGCACACACCACTGCAATTGGTGGGCACTGTTTTACATCTTTACATCCATGTGGTTACACCATACCCTTCCACAGGTGGCTACATAGATCTGTGCTCCACCCAGAGGAGGCCATACATGTCCCAGACTCTGACGGATCAAAATCCACTTCACGTCTCTGCAATGGACACTGCCTGTTGTGACCACTGCTGCTCTCTCTGCCTCCAGAGTTGTCGTGTCATCTTCCCAGTGGCCCAAATCAGCCACTACGCTTCCAACAGCCACTCACAAGGCACCACTTTGTCATGGTTTCCAATTGTTGTCTAAGTGTTCTTCGCCTCTTACTACCATGTCAAACTCTCTTTCTCGCTCCTCAAGAAATGGTCCAGGATGGACAGTTTTCATAAATCATGTTGTGAAGATATTTTCTCTCTCAAGCGTACTTTGTTTCATTACTGTAACAAGCAGTTGTGTCACTAAAGTGTTTTTATTACTCCTCAGCAGAGGACAGAACACTCTGACCTTTAATATCTCACTTATCGTCACCTTCAAAATTTATGAAAAAAGTTTATACAACACACTAAAAAATCAAATTCAGATGACATCTGGATAAGGAGCTATAAATTAATATATACAGCTGTGTGATGCAATACAAACTGTATGCAGACTGCAACAAATAGTGTAAAGTACAGAAAAACATGTTAAACTCTTAAAATGGTGGTGTTATAGTGATGTGAAAAGGCCATCAAAGCCATGCAAATTTTAACTGCAGCAAGCTGGTAGTGACACAACAGGAAATATTGTGTGTGTGTGTGTGTGTGTGTGTGTGTGTGTGTGTGTGTGTGTGTGTGTGTGTGAATACCATTTCCTATCAAATCTTAGATGGCAGTATGCCTGCTACTCACACAGTGAAAGTTGTACCAAAAGATGATGTATATTGTGACTATACCAAACTACCATGAAGATGGAGTTTGAGAGGACCCTGCATTGCTGTAATCCCTTCAGGGAAGTTGGACAGAACAGTTACACAAAACGCTTTACGCAAAGTGAATATGTGGATGTTTTGTATGATCAGTGGCAAAATGACAGACCACCCAATATGTAACAAATTTAAAAAAACATTAAAATGGAAACAAGGGCCTGTGACTGAATCAACTACATTGAAACAGATAGGAATCACAAACCTGCCTACCTCCCCTGACAAGAGGAAACACTGCTTTAGTTGCATTAAATGACAGTCTTGTATTTCTTGGTGAGCCCAGGTGAAAAAGACAAGAAAGAGAGAAAACATGCACAGAAATAGTGCAAGAATGAGTCTGGGGTATTCCAGAGTAAATATGTATCCAGTGTGGAGAAAACACAGAGGGCGAAATAAACATGTAATCTGAAATTATAATGCAACTGAAAGAAAAATTCAGTACTAGCACCATTGAGTATTCAAAAGAGCCAAATGTTGACGCTTCTTCCAAAAAGTTGTAGCATCCATAGGACTGAAAATAAATTATAAGCTCAAAGTGTTTAGTGAGGACAGGACTGTAATTAGTCAAAGAATGTGGTATCTTATCAATTCCCAATCCAAGACAGATGTACCATAACTGAAAACATGGCAAGTCATGTCACAGAATCCTACATCAAAGAAGGTTGTTTGCTATTTGTTTGGGAAAGATTTTGTTTGTGCAAGGGAAAAATGGACCAATGTCATAAACAAAAATGATTGGTATCGGAAAGCATGGAATAGCTGTTATCAAGTATTCAAAGATTAACATCCAGGACTAAAAATAGGATTATCAAATTCTGCTACTTAAGACTAAAGTACTGTATTCCAGCTGACACCACTGGTACCCACAATATGTGTGTGTGTGTGTTTTTCAGTATTCACCACAATGTGAAGCTTTGTTAAAAGTTTCCAATTTCAAAGAGTTGACACATGATGCTGTCAACTTAACACACATAAAGACACTGTCTTGCTCAGATCATTTGCAACCCTGCACAGCCGAAACATTACATGCCAACATGTGAGAACTGCCTCGGTACAAATTTTTACGCATTATACCTAGGGAGAGGTGTTAAACAAAAATGAGACTGATGGAATAACATACAAACTGCGGACACCTACAGATTGATCACCTCTCAAGACAAGTCAATCTTCTATAGAAGACCTCTTAGAATACGTCACAAGCAAATTAAAAAAAGTCCTGCTACTGTCCCTCATAGTTGTCCAACAGCCTGAATTTCTATAGCAGAAAAGAGGGACTTGTGACAATGAATACATCATAATATGTGCTTTTGCAGATAATGGTCCATTTGTCCTGCAGGATGAGGTCCAAGGGCTTTACTGGAACAATGCACAGACCACCATCCACCTATTTGTTGTTTATTAAAGACATCCAGAAACTATGCAACAGATCAAATGTCATTTGTCATCTTAACCGGGTGCCTCAAACATGACATTGAGTAAGATTACCGGATACTGGGAACCATCCATCTGCTTTGACCAACAACGTTACCACCAAGCTGAAAACTTTCATCTCAAGCATATCCAACATGGCCACCAAATCATCAGTCATAACACCCACAAAAATACAAACAACACACTAACCCTTTCAATGACTAAATCCAATTAAATTAGCAGTACAACTGCGGGAACAGGGGGTTCTGGGTGGGAACAATCTAAGATTTCAATAAGAAAAATACCAACAGCTTTCAAGACACAACACACTTCAAAAAAAACAACACACTCACAACTTCCAAAAAATAAAACACGACAAAATCTTATAACACACGCCATAAGATAAAGGTATCCCAAACTTGAGTTTACCTAAATAGCTCAATTCCAAACCAGTGTATAAATAACCCCCACCCCTCTACCAAACTACAAAAGGCAATATCCCTGTCTCCAATTAACCTATGCAGCTCAACCCTGGACCAGGACAGCAACAACAAACCACTGGAGCATACCACCTCTTCATACACCGCAGTGACATCACACAACACATCACAGTGCAACAACATCATGTCTCAAAGCAGAGGAATAGTATCATACAACCAAGTATACCTCACCGAATGTCCATCTTTTCCATCATTTAGGCCACAGAATGCCAAAGTGCCTGTATTACATCTCGGGTGGTGCCGCAGCCCAGTGATTTCAATGTCTGTGCCACATCACTCAGCAAAGGACCATGTGGTGGTGTTGCTGTCTGTGCCCGTCTGCAGTGCATCTGCAATGCTCTGACACCCAGACAGTTGTCTGAATGGTGTTCCAAGAACATTACAGTGTATCATTTTCTTTACACAACTAGTATGATCACGCAATGAGTATGACGATGAATCCCTCCTTCAAGAGCAGTTTGCATAGACTGTTATTCCTACTGGACATAACCAACATCCAAATGATACATTTCTTTTTTCCAATTATCAGACATCATAAGTGAATCTCTAAAACTGACCTAACGCACTTCAGACCTCTATGGTATTACAGGGTTTGTTGCATCCAAGTATGCAGATCACTGGCAGCTTGCATATGTTTCAAATTTTAATGAAGGTAATAATGGGGTTACAAATAGCTTCCTACATTGTCATGACCCTTCACCTTCATTTGTATACCCTGAGTGATCTGTCACCTTTAAATTTTGCAAAGGTTGATGCGATAACAGCAACAAGCCAGACATATGTCATTTCACCAAAATAAGCCCAGTGTAATATCTTGCTACTCAGTACTGAGGCATGATAAGAGCTGATGACACACTTATGTTGGTTTGCATAAACTGAACCTGTTTGCCAGGAAAACCACCACATTTGGTTTGGATAGTTACATTATGCCTTTCATTGCTGAAAGTTAGAGGTCATAATTTGTTACCTTGCAATTTGCTATTGGCCTGTTCACCCTCTTACCATCCTGTACATTGCTACAACACCACCTTTCCAATAGTTAAAATGTTTTTCGGTACTTTACACCATTTTGCTGCATTCTGCGTACAGCTTGAACTACTTTATCACTTATCATATCTCCTAATCCGAATATCATCCCATCTTGATTTTTCATGTGTTGTATACTGCAATACGAAGAAGATTTTTTTTTTTTTTTTTTTTTTTTCACCAATTTCGAATCTGACATGTTTTGATATATTCATGGTGAAGGTCACCGACATCCACTGCATAGGTCTACACTGTTTCAATATGGCCATATTTCATATCATTTGAAAGCTTGAACCCGTACCATTACAAAATTATCTGTTTCACAGTTCTATCTTTAATATAACAGATGCTACAGCCATTTTTGTCCGCAAATTTTCAGAACTTCAGGTGGCCATTAGTTTTGTCTTACTTGCATTACAATTCTGTAATTCAACACCTTTCAACCTCTCGTCATGTGCTATGGGCACACCAAATCTGTCGAAATTCAGAGATGGACAGGGTGGGACTTGTATTGACTTGACATGGAATGACTCTTTTGCTGCTCTATGTAGTGCACTTCCAGCAATCATGTTCCAAATTTCAATAATAATGACAACTAGTTTTGATCAACAACTGGAACAAACCTCAGCCTCTTTTAAAATGACATTCCTTATTCTCAATGCTCACAAATTAAAAGCAATGGGTGGAGATATTTATTAACACACTCTCTGATTGATCTGTTTCTCTGCCTATTACTCCTGCTTCTCAGAAGTAAAGCTCTCAGATGTGAGATGAGTCAGGCTATACATCAATTCGCAGAAGCAACCACTCTAGGCTTGTTCTTGTTGTTTTCAGTCCAAAGACTGGTTTAATGCAGCTGTCCATACTACTCTATCCCGTGCAAGCCTCTTCATCTCCTGATTAACTACTGCAACCTACATCCCCCTGAATCAGCTCACTGTATTCATCTCTTTGTCTCCCTCTTACAATTTTTACCCCCCATGATTCCCTCTAGTACTAAATTGGTGATCCCTTGATGCCTCAGATGAGTCCTATCAACCAATCCCTTCCTCTAGTCAACTTGTGCCACAAATTCCTCTTCTCCCCAGTTCAATTCAGTGCCTCCTCATTAGTTACGTAATCTACCCATCTAATCCTCAACATTCTTCTGTAGCAACACATTTCAAAAGCTTCTATTCTCTTCTTGTCTAAACTGTTTATCATCCATGTTTCCCTTTAATACATCTCTACACTCCATATAAATAATACTTTCAGAAAAGAATTCCTGATACTTAAATCTATACTCGATTTTAAATTTCTCTTCTTCAGAAATGTTTTCCTTGTCATTGTCAGTATACATTTTATATCCTTTCTACTTTGCCCATCATCAGTATTTTGCTTCTCAAATATCAAAACTCATCTACTGCTTTAAGGGTCTCATTTCTTGATCTTATTCGTTCAGCATCACCTGATTTAATTCAACTAGATTACATCATCCTCGTTTCGCTTTAGTTCATGTTCATCTTGTATCCTCCTCTGAAGATACTGTCCATTCTGTTCAGCTGCTCTTCAAGTTCTTTGCTGTTTCTGACAGAATTACGTCTTCATCAGCAAACCTAAAAGTTTTTATTTCAACTCCCTGGGCTTTAATATCTAATCCAAATTTTTCTTTTGTTTCCTTTACTGCTTGCTTGACATACAGAGCGAACAACATCGGTGATAGGCTACAACTCTGTCTCACTCCCTTCTCAACCACTGCTTCCCATTCATGCCCCTCGACTCTTGTTAACTGCCATCTGGAATCTGTACAAATTGTAAGTAAATTTTTGCTCTCTGTAATCTACCCCAGCCGCCTTCAGAATTTGAAAGCGAGTATTCCAGTCAATATTGTCTCACATGTTTCTACATTTCTCAGGAATCCAAACTGATCCTCCTCTACCAGTTTCTTCATTCTTCTGTAAAGAATTCGTGTTAGTATTTTGTGGCCGTGACTTATTAAATTCTGATAGTTCAGTAATTTTCACATGTCAGCACCTACTTTCTTTGGAATTGGGATTATTATATTCTTGAAGTCTGACTGAGCGTATTTTGCCTGTCTCACACATCTTGTTCCCCAGATGGAAGAATTTTGTCATGGCTGGCTCTTCCAAGGCTATCAGTAGCTCTAATGCAGTGTTGTCTTCTCTCGGGTCTTGTTTCAACATGAGCCTTTTAGTGCTTTGTTGAATTCTTCATGCAGAATCATATCTCCCTTCCCATCTTCATCTATGTCCTCTTCCCTTTCCATACTATCCCTTGTACAGAGCATCTACATACACCTTCCACCTTTCTGCTTTCCCTCTTTTTTCTTACGAATGGTTTTCCATCTGAGCTCTTCATATTGGTACAGGTGGTTTTCTCCAAACGTCTACAATTTTCCTGTAGGCAGTATCTATCTTATCCCTAGTGATACATGCTTCTACATCCTTACATTTGTCCTCTAGCCATTCCTGCTCAGCCATTTTGCACTTCCAGTCGATCTCATTTTCTATACATTGTCTTCAGTTTTAATCTGCAGTTCATAACCAATAAATTGTGGTCAGACTCCACATCTGATCTAGAAATGTCTTTAAATTTAAAATCTGCTTCCTAAATCTCTGTCTAACCATTATATAATCAATCTGAAACCTTCCGGTGTCTCCAGGTCTCCTCCATGTTCACAACCTGCTTTCATGATTACTAAACCAAGTGTTAGCAATGATTAAATTATGCTCTGTGCAAAATTCTACCAGACGGCTTCCACTTTCATTCTTTTCCCCCAGTCGACATTCACCTACTACATTTCCCCCCCTTTCTTTTCCCACTATTGAATTCCAGCCCCCACGACTTAAATTTTTGGCTCCCTTAACTACCTGAATAATTTCTTTTATCTCATCATACATTTCCTAAATATCCCCATCTGTGGAACCTGTTACCATATAAACCTGGGGGTGTGGGCTTCGTGTCTATCTTGGCTACAATAATGCGTTCACCATGCCATTCACAGTAGTGTATCCGCATTCCTATTTTTTTTTTAAGTTACTCCTGCATTACCCCTATTTGATTTTGTACTTATAATCCTGTATTCATCTGATCAGAAGTCATTTTCCTCCTGCCACCATACTTCTCTAATTCTCACTATATATAACTTTAAACAATCCATTTCCCTTTTTAAATTTTCTAGCCCACCTCCCTGATTAAGGCATCTGACATTCCACACTCCGATCCGTAGAATGCCAGCTTTGTTTCTCCTGGTAACAATGTCCTAAGTAGTCCCCATCCGGAGATACAAATGGGGGACTACTTTACCTCTGCAATATTTTACCCAAAGCGATACCATCATCATTTAAGAGCTGCATGTTCTCGGGAAAAATTGCAACTGTAGTTTCCCTTGTTGTTTGCAGTACCAGCACAGCAAGGCCGTTTTGGTAGGTTGGTTGGTTGGTTTGTGGGAGTAAAGGGACCAGACTGCTATGGTCATAGGTCCCTTTTTCCAAAATTGCAAACACCCACACAGAATAAAAACGAACAATGGAAAAGACGACACACGACACAGGACAAGAAAGACGTAGACAGAGACCAGACAAATGGAATTGAAATCACACAGAGTGTGACAGTGGTTGGCCGACCATAGAGACAAAAAAGGAAAAGTCAACCACTGAAAAAACACACTAAAAATTCAGTCTAAAATCGTAGGCCAAAAGCCAGACTCAACACAAAAGAGGACGAACACTTAGATTAAGTGATAAAAGCCCCCTGCCCAAATAAAACGCAAAACTAAGCCTGCCATGGCAATGTCATCTGTTAAAAGGGCAGGGAGCATATCAGGCAGCACAAATGTCTGCCTGCTAAAAGGGGACAGGCCAGCGAAATGTGAACCACTGTCGAAGCCACCCTGCAGCGAGATAGAGGCGGGTCCTCACGGCACAGTAAATATCTGTGTGTCAGCCAGGTGTGGCCAATGCGGAGCTGACAAAGGACAACTGAGTCCCTGCGAGTGACTCGCATGGATGACCGCCACACAGCCGTCGTCTCCTTGCTAGCACGGAGTTTATTGGGTGCGGTCAGATTGCGTCATTCAGCGTACCATGGCGCGAAAACTTTGCGGCGTAAGACTGCTTGCAAATCAGTCTCCAGGAGGCCAATGTCCACAGTTGGTTTACTTGTGGCCCGTTTGGCCAGGCGGTCAACATGTTCATTGGCCCCGATGCCGACATGACCAGGGGTCCACACAAAGACCACAGAGCGGCCGCAACGGGCAAGGGTATGGAGGGACTTCTGGATAGCCATCACCAGACGAGAGCAAGGGAAACACTGGTCGATAGCTCATAAACCGCTCAGGGAGTCGCTACAGATAACGAAGGACTCACCTTAACAGGAGCCGATATACTCTAGGGCATGAAAGATGGCGACCAGTTCAGCAGTGAAAATGCTGCAGCCAGCCAGCAATGAGCGTTGTTCATAATGGTCCCCTACAGTGAGAGCATAACCGACACGTGCAGCAATCATCGAACCATCAGTGTAAACAACACCAGAGCCCTGATACATGGCAAGGATGGAAAGAAAGTGGCAGCGGAAGGCTTCTGGAGGGACTGAGTCCCTCGGGCCCTCTGCCAATCCGAGCCGAAGGCAAGGGCGGGGCGCACACCACGGGGGTGTATGTAGGGGGGGCGGAAAGGAGGTGGAAGAGGGAAAACCCCAAGCCCGGAGAAAACTCTCTGACGCGGGCCGCGATCGTACAACCCGACCAGGGCCAACATTCTGGGAGATGGATGACCAACCGAGGGAACAGGAGACGATAATTAGGATGCCCGGGCAAGCTACAAACATGTGTAGCATAAGCGGCCAGTAAACGTTTGCGCCATAACCGCAGTGGAGGGACACCTGCCTCCACAAGTATACTGTCCACAGGGCTGGTCCGGAAAGCTCCAGTGGCAAGTCAGATCCCATTGTGAAGGATTGGGTCCAGCACCCGCAATGCAGAAGGTGATGCTGAACCATAAGCCAGGTTCGCATAATCCAGGCGGGACTGGATTAGCACCTGGTAGAGCCATAAGGGGGTAGATCGGTCGGCGACCCAGCTGGTGTGGCTCAAGTATCGCAGACCATTAAGATGCCGCCAACACATCTGTTTAAGCTGCCAAATATGTGGGAGCCTGTCAACCGGGCATCAAATACCACACCCAAAAACCGATGTGTCTCCACCACAGCAAGAAGTTCGCCGGCAAGATAAAGCCATGGCTCAGGGTGAACTGTGTGTCGCCGGCAGAAATGCATAACGCAGGTCTTGGCAGCCGAAAACTGGAAGCCATGCGCCACAGCCCAAGATTGCGCCTTGCAGACAGCGCCCTGCAGCTGACGTTCAGCAGCTGCAATGCCAATGGAGCTATAGTAGAGGCAGAAGTCGTCAGCATACAAGCCGCAGTGAGCCCGTTAATTGCAATTAAAAACAGGCAGACACTTTAGACAGATCCCTGTGGTACCCTGTTCTCCTGAGCTCGGGGGGAACTATGGGAGGCCGCAACTTGCATGCGGAAGGTACGGCGCGACAGAAAGTTTCATATGAAAATCGGCAGCTGACCCCATTGACCCCAACCATGATGCGTAGAGAGGATGTGATGGCACCATGTTATATCATACGCCTTCCGCATGTCAAAAAAGACAGCGACGAGGTGCCCACGGCAGGCAAAGGCCATACGGATGGCTGACTCCAGGCCCACCAGATTGTCAGCGGCAGAGCGGCCTTTACGGAACCCACCCTGAGACAGAGCCAGAAGGCCCTGAGACTCGAGTACCCAACCCAACCACCGGCTCACCATGCGTACGAGCAACTTGCAAAGAACATTGGTGAGGCTATCGGGTGGTAGCTGGCCACCGCCAATGGGTTCTTGCCAGGTTTCAAAACGGGGATAACAATGCCTTCCCGCCATTGTGACGGAAACTCACCCTTGACCAGTTGTAAAGGTCGAGGAGGCGTCATTGGCAGTCCACTGAGAGGTGTTTCAGCATCTGACAGTGGATGCGATCTGGCCCAGGAGCTGTATCAGGGCAAGCGGCTAGGGCACTGTGGAATTCCCACACACTGAATGGAACATTGTAGGATTCAGGATGACGAGTGTGAAATGAAAGGTTCCGACGTTCCAACCACTCTTTAATGGAGCGGAAGGCCAGTGGGTAATTCACAGAAGCGTTCCCGAGAGCAAAATGGTCTGCTAAGCGGTTTGCAATTATGTCGAGTCAGTACAAACTGCTCCATTCAGGGACAGCGCAGGGATGCTGACAGGGGTCCGATAGCCATAGAGGCACCTAATCTTGGCCTAAACCTGCAATGGAGAGATATGGAGGACAATGGTGGAGACATACCATTCCCAGCACTCCTGCTTGTGTTGGCGAATGATGCAGCGGGCCTACGCACGGAGCCTTTTAAAGGCAATGAGGTTGTCTAAGGAGGGATGCCGCTTGTGACACTGGAGCACTTGCCTGCGATCTTTAATCACCTCGGCAATGGCAGGCGACCACCAAGGCACAGTCCTCCACTGAGGGGACCCAGAAGAACAGGGAATGGCAGATTCTGCGGCAGTAACAATGCCGGTGGTGACAGAGTGAACCACCGCATCAATGGCTGCATTAGAAAGATGCTCAATAGCGGCTATGGAGGAGAACAAGTCCCAGTCAGCCTTATTCACAGCCCATCTGCAAGGGCGCCCAGAAGAGTGACGCCGTGGCAGTGACAGAAAGATTGGAAAGTGGTCACTACCACACAGTTCGTCATGCACACTCCATTGGGCAGACAGTAAGAGGCTAGGGCTGCAGATCGAAAGGTCAATGGCGGAGTACGTGCCATGCGCCACAATACATTCTCAACGGTGGCACTTCGACCTGTTGCCACCGACCCACCCCACAGAGGGTTATGGGTGTTGAAGTCGCCCAGTAACAGGAAAGGTGGCGGCAGTTGGGCTATCAGCACAGCCAGGACTTGCTGTGGGATATCACCATCCGGTGGAAGATACAGACTGCAGACAGTAACAGCCTGTGGCATCCACACCCGAACAGCGACAGCCTCTGAAGATGTTTGTAGAGGGACAGATTCGCTGTGAAGAGAGAAGGACATAGATGCAGACACCACCAGATACCCTTTCATAAGCTGCCCGATTCTTATAATAACTCCGATAGCCACGGAGGGCGGGGGTTCGCATCGCTAGCAAGCAAGTTTCTTGAAGAGCAATGCAGAAGAAACGGTGAAGGCTGAGAAGTTGTCGGAGCTAGGCAAGATGGTGGAAGAAATTGCCGCATTTCCACTGGAGGATGGCATTGTCCATGGCTGAGAAAGGTGTGAAGGGGCTGGGAAGCCAGATTACACCACTGTGTCACCTGCTACCACCGATTCAGTACCCATGTGAGTGACATCCATTGCGTCCGAGGGTCCGGCGAGATCTAGGTCCTCAGCGGACACAAGAATCTCTACCTCATCCTCAGACGCAGAGCTTGTGGGAAGTGGTGGAGTGGGGTGCCACCGCAGGTTCCTTGGTCTTATGGGTCCTCAATTTCGCTTTCTCGCACTGTTCCCTTGGTTGCCTTCACTGGGAGGGCTTCTTGGAGTCAGTCTCCGGGACAGAAGACGATTGCGAAGCCCTACGACCAGCGATCTGTGGCTTCTTCAGCCACTGGTGGGTGTCCGCTGTGCTGCTGGGAGGAACCTGGGAAGGGAGTGACCCAAGGGATCCCTTCCTAGCAAGAGAAGCCGACGAAGACTTACACTTCTCCAGCCTGGAAGTGGGGACCGGTGTCCCCAGTGGTTGAGGTGGTGCTGCTCCCGAGGGAGGTGATGCAGGAACAACAGGGAGGGAAAAGCCCCCCACCATCTCAGGGGCAGGTGTGTTCCTTCGACTCAGAGCTGACTGCAAGTGTTGTAGCTGATGGAACTGTAGCAGGAGTGACAGTGGCGGCATAAGAAGACGTCATGTGCATGGGATGAAGCCATTCAAATTTCCACTTAGCCTCAGTGTAGGTCAGTCGGTCCAGGGTCTTGTATTCCATTATTTTCCTTTCCTTCTGCAGAATCAGACAGTCCAGCGAGCAAGGGGGATGAGAGGCGGGGCACATGGAGTATCAGGATGGGAAGGATGACCACAATCAAGACACGAGGCTGGAAGCACAGCAGGAAGACATATGGCCGAACTTCCAACACTTGAAGCACGGCATTGGGGGAGGGATATAGGGATTTACATCACAGCGGTAGACCATCACCTTGGCCTTCTCAGGTAATGTGTCACCCTCGAAGGCCAAGATGAAGGCACCGGTGGCAACTTTATGATCCCTCGGACCCCAGTGGACGCACCGGACAAAATGGACACCACGTCACTCTAAGTTGGCGCACAGCTCGTCATCGGATTGTAAAAGGAGATCCCTGTGGAAAATAATGCCCTGGACCATATTTAAGCTTTTATGGGGCGTGATAGTAACTGAAACATCCCCCAGCTTCTTACAAGCGAGCAAGGCCCGTGACTGGGCAGAGGATGCTGTTTTTGTCAAGACTGAACCAGACCGCATTTTGGACAAGCCCTCCACCTCCCCGAACTTGTCCTCTGAGGCTTCACGGATACAAAGGATTCCCCATCAGCTCTTGTACAGACAAGATACCGGGGCAAATATATTTCACTGTCATTCATAGACTTTCGTTCCCCCCCATGGTGTGGACAGAGAGGGGAACAATTTAGGGTCATACACGTTAGCTTTAATGTGAGCCCTCGAATGCTTGGAGACTGCTGGTGGCTGGCCACCAGTGAGAGGTGATGTACCACGCTTCATTGCGGGTCATCCGCCCTGATGCCACCTACTCCGACCAAGGGCCCTCCCCACGGGCGCCACCCAGCCTCAGCAAGGGCTATCTGGTAGGATGGCCATTGCCAGGAGTCTCGATGCCCCAGGAGGATAGGCATCTATGCCTTGGCATAAGTGGGGAGTTAACGGTGCAGGCATCAGCAGAGCGATCCCTGTGTTGTCAGGGGGCTACAACCAACAGGGTACATGGCGGTCCCATCACAATGGACTGGCTACCGTGCTGGATCTTAGGTGCAAAAATGTCCAAGGCCGTCGTCTCAGCAAAAGGCAACACTGCATAGTGCATAGTGGTAATCACACCCAGGAACGTATCCTCGCCCAAGAGATGGAAAACGGGCGGGACAGTATTGCAAAGACGACAAAGCCGGCTAAAGGTCTCAAAGCATGACAGATACAGTGCACCATGTAAGGCGCCCTTCCCCAATCAGCTCACTCTTCGGAAGAATTTAGAAAGATGGAGGTCAAACCTGAGATGGGACCATCACATAAGGCCAAAACTTTTGAGACTCCTTTTAGTCACCTCTTACGACAGGCAGGAATACCGTAGGCCTATTCTAACCCCCGAACCCGCAGGGGGGGGGGGGGGGGGGGGGGACGTTTTGGTTGGCCTATCTGTATTGCTGAGGCACACAACCCTCCCCACCAACAGCAAGGTCCAGGGTCCATAGGATACTCTAGGCTTATGTATAATATATTTACAATCAATTACAACTACTGCCAATTGCACCCATTAATAATTATGAAAATCACACACAATTATTGAAATCATAAATGTGAGTAGATTAGCAGTAGTTCTAATTATTTGCTAGCACTTTTTACAGACGTAGCCTGCATTGGGTGCTTCTGCCAATTTAAGTGTAAGTTTGACATGCTCCATATCCCTGAAGGCCGTGCGCCATGATAGAATTTATTCAGCACAATGTGTGTATGATGAAAAACCTTGTTGCTTTTCTGGGTAAAAGCTACATACCAGAACCCCCTTGTGTGTATGGAACAGACATGAACAGTAGGCTGTAATACCAGTCAATTCGTTAACACAACCTTCATTTGGTTTTCACATTCACTGGCTTCACCAATGCACAACCAGTTTGTCACCTATCACCTTTGTTTGTGACCAGTGACAAATATAGTTAGTCTTTCTCCTAGTAGCACTGTCACCAGACTCCACAGGAACAATGTCCTCAACATTTAACTTTAGTGCAGCCAGAGACCCAGGCTGGGTAGGATTACTGACCATTTGTAGTTAAATGTATATTGTATTTAAATTAAATGTGTCACACTACAGGACTCTACAGATGGTGGTTTACAATAAAATATACAACTACAAAAGCTTCACTGAACGTTATTCGTGTGTTGAAATTTGTTAGGATGAAAAAACTAAGTTGCTGTCCACTACTATGGCACACTCTATGCACCCCCATGCTTTATCAGGAATGTATTTTTCAATAACAATAACTTCTCATTCACTCAAGTTCCACAGACCCCTCAGGATGTGGAACAAGTCAAAGTGTACATTAACACTACCTACATATGGTGCATAAAAATCAATTTTTACTTACAGTTTTCCCCTTGACCCATTCTGTTGCCAACGAGCTAGAAGCAATTGCTGAGCCACATCCAAATGTTTTAAATTTGGCGTCTATAATTTTTCCGTTATCGTCCACTTTTATCTGAAGTTTCATCACATCACCGCACGCCGGAGCACCAACCAACCCGGTCCCAACTCTGCTGTCATTCTTGTCCAGTGATCCCACATTTCTTGGGTTTTCGTAGTGATCCAATACCTGTCAAAACCAATGATACACAATAGTCTAGTTCCGATTTTCATTTCTTAGAAAGCTCGTATTGCGCAGTAGGCCTAAATATCTTACTTTTTCATGATAATACAATGCTGGGGTACTTGTGCACCGCACTTTCAGCAGAGACGGCCGCAAAGTTTTTGAAAGCCCTCTGATCAACGACATACTGCACAACTATCGTTGCGCTTCTATTGCACAAAAATTTTCTACTGTTGCACCACAAGAACTGCGTAGTGCGTACTTCTCAGCTGCTGCAGAACAGACTAAACATCAATATAGTACCAGAGATAAAATTATTTCGTTTTTTAGTCAATAATACCGCTGCCTTCTATATCACGAATACTAGCACTACAGCAACAGACCGATAGCAGCGATTGCTGTCACTCAACAGAATCTAATGGAAATACTCATATACTCTGTGACGCTTTAATTACGCTCATTTTATTTTCGTAACGGCATCGTGGGTTTGAGAAGAAAATGAGTTTTTGTTGATAAACGTTTATTTTCACTCTCCATGCTTCACGTTCAAAAGAAGACTACCAGTAATCAATAAGCAGAAAAACTTTTATGTTATGTACTGTAGTGGCCCAGTGGCTTAATACCACCTTCAACAATGGAACATTCTCTATCTAATGACAAAGAAGAGGAACTACGGAAGAAATTCTATAGCCAAGTAATTTATTTACGACTCGATACCCGAATGCAACTTCATTATGGCTCTGGAGGATTTCAGTGCAGGGCATAAAACAAGAAATAATTTATACGCCAATGGTAGAGAACGTTAGACAACACGAAATTAGAAGTGACAATGACATCTGGCTAATAAATTTGCAATAGGTAACAACCTACAGCTCTCCAGCGCCAACATTCACTATACGAACATGCATAAGTGAAACTGGAAGTCTCCTAATGGGTATATTGTCAAATATGTAGCTTAACATTGCTATTCAGAGCTGTTTCGTGAGTAGCAGCACTAATGTCAGAAGTTACGTATCTGAGGACGATGATACATGCACTTTTTAGATTTGGAAATATAGGATAAAAACTTAATGGCGCCAGCAAGCCAGATTTTAGAACAGCTAGATGTTACTAAATTATCCTAAAAATAAAAGTTTAAGCAAAATGTGAAGAGGAAGTAATACATCAACTATTCAAGTAATGACTGCTTAAATACAGCCGTGTGTACTGTAATGAGTTTAATCTTGTCTTCACTGCCTCTCGAGAGAGATACATACGAAGTTGAAGGAGAGATTAGGGTTTAACGTCCGTTCTTCATCGAGGTCGTTAGAGATGGAGCCCACACGTCGAATGTTTCAAGGATGGGGAAGGAAATCGATCGTGTCCTTTCAAACCTACCTGTGAGTTGGTGATGAACTGATAAAGTAATGGTGTTCTGCAGGGTCTGGTGTGATACGTGAGAAACTCTAGTAACGTGTGTGTGTGTGTGTGTGTGTAATTCGAACAATGTTCACAATATAGTGATGTTCAATTAAGTCAGTATGAGAAGACGGATTAAGTCGCAATAGTTGTCACTCACAAGGACGCAAATGCAACACAATACTGAGAATCGATTGACTTGCGGCCAAAACCATCGATTAGAAGAAATACAGGATATTGGCAGAGAATAGTAATTCCGAACTTTGCTCAACTTTATAGATTTTTTGCGAAAAATGTAGTATAGATTTGCAGTGAAAGGGCTAATTAATGAGGATGTCGTTTACCTGTATGAAACATATTACCATATTACCAATAGAGTTAGATCTGAATATATAGAAAGATCTAATACCGATTAGAGGTGATCGAGGTAAGCATTTGTGATCAGATGTCCATGCTGGTAGCGGTTCTGGCAATCTGGAGAGAAATAGAGAGAGAGAGACAGAGAGTATTGCGCATCTACACTAGATAGCTCACTACATGAGTAATTAGAAGTAGGTGAGTTAGCCATTGTTTTAAAGAAATCTGCCGGCCGGGGTGGCCGAGCAGTTCTAGGCGCTACTTTCTGGAACCGCGCGACCGCTACTGTCGCAGGTTCGAATCCTGCCTCGGGCATGGATGTGTGTAATGTCCTTAAGTTAGTTAGGTTTAAGTAGTTCTAAGTTCTAGGGGACTGACGACCTCAGAAGTTAAGTCCCCTAGTGCTCAGAGCCATTTGAACCATTTTTTTTCTTAAGAAATCTAATCTCGCAGCTACTCAGGAACCTACTCGGTCTGCGTCAGTATCTATCAAAAGAGGCTACACTCAGGTCAGTAAATCTGAAAAGGCATAACTATAGGAATAGGGAAAGATGATTCTGAACACTGATGATTAACCTGGGCGCTAACAGAACGTCGGGAAGTGTTTCTGTCGAGAATATGCAGTATTTGACAAACAAAATGAGGTTCAAATTCGAAAGTGGTAAGAACAAGAGATCCACCATGTTATAAATCAAAGTGAGGGAGCAGTTGTTCTTGACATAAGTACACAGATGTACTAAATGGACCGAATGTTGTTAGATTTACACCATGGAACCATGAGCATCTATGCTGTAGCTCTGAAGCAGCATGTGAAGGATAAAGGTGATAAAAGCAACATGTAAAAATCGTGATTATTCGTACATTAACTTTTAATACAGTAGGTAACTACCCCCAAATCTAGTGAGAACAACTTGTTTCTATTTCACTCACACATCTAAATGGCTGCCATATGATCACAACTATTGTGCAACGATACATGTGCATTCGTTTTTCGATATCACAATTCAATAAGAAGATAATGTATGCCACTGTAGTAGTAAGTACTTTTTCAAAGAGATGGAAAATAGCAGTCATTAAATCATTCAGGGGAAGGGAAGTAAAACAACAATCAGAGTGATGCGATTCCTTTAAAGTATTCTAAGCATTAATTCCCTGTTTATTTCAAATGAACGATACGAAATTACACACCCTGTCCAACATCATCAAGTATACTGTCTTACATTTAGTAATACTGAATGTAAAATAAAATGTTTCACTCATAGTAATATTCACTTTATTACAGGAAACCAAATTATATAGCTATGGCTAAGTTTTAGGGGAAGGGACTGTCAGACATTCAGAATCGATACACACAGAATACCATACACCAAAAATACAAAAATGCCAACACAGAGCTCATCAATCTCACACTAGTACAAGTGAAATATATAAAAATAACATGCATTGCCAGTAGCCTGAGCAGCAGTGGGAATGGTTAGCTCACCATTATTAGTTCCAGATCAGCGTTCATTGCTACAGTCTGTTTTCCTATTAGAGTGAAGGTATTAGAAGTGTTTATTCATGTGTGAGATGGTTGGTGCCTTGCCTCACTTAAAAGGATGCGAAATTCAATGCTGCCTCATACGCATCACTACCAAGAAATTGTTATTCTCTTTTTTTTAAATTGTTCACACGTTTTTAATGACTCAGGTAACTCCTCTGAATCACTAATGCTACTGAATTATTGTACAGCTTATCTCATGTGCGAGTACTTCACATACTGTATCTGAATCTTCCGCTGTGTAGTTTCGTTAAGTTTCCTGCTTATGTGCTTCTGATCTACTTGTAGTGATTTATTTTTTGTCGTGGTGCATTGGTGATCTTGGTGAGCGGCAGCAACAGCAGCATATTCTCTGCCGACCTTTCCTTTGATGCTCATGGGTTCTGTTGTAGTGCAGTAGCCAATAATAACATAACAATAACTTTTCAAAAATGTAATATCTTCCTCAGAACGGTATTTAGCAAAACTTGTCATAATTTGTATTAGTTTCCTCTTTTTGTTATAATGGCTGAATGGTATTTGTTGTTTTCGCAACCATACGTATCTGTGTTGGAATAAGTGGTGCTCAAAGGCATGCATGATGGGAGAAGTAGCCAGATTCCTGGTAAGTTATCTGACAGAAGTCCACTTTCCAGCGCTGCCACACACTTGCTTCACAGGTGGTAGCGAGCTCGCTCATAAATTGATTTTTATGGCTGTTTTAACTATGTAAGTTCTTGGACACTAACCTGCACTGTGCAGCAACGGAAGGACATGTGGATGCGGACATACCATATCTACTATATATTCGAGTGGGTTTGCACCATGGGTTTTGCTGTTAGTATCTTGTTGTTAGGTACAAAGTACTTCCTAGCATCATGGTACTAACAGATTACTGATAATTCCTTCAGTGTCATCTTTTGGTCTTAAGGCTCCACTTACATTCATCAGGTTAATATATGATTATACAGGATAGTTTTTAACATTTGAAATTCTTAAATGAATAGTACAGTGCTGCCATAGTGGTATATGGTGAAGCTGTGACGCATTACCCCCGTTGCCAGAGTGCTGGTATGCATAGATCAGCAGTGCCTCACGACACTCCCATGCCAAGTGGTCCATAGCTGCACTCCACTAGCACTTCACTGCACAAACATGAAAAAAATATTTATGATCACGTGGTCATATATCTTGATTATCAAGAAGCACAGAGGCTCACTGCATCACGCGAAAATCGGTTATCATATTCCAAACAATTGTGCATAAATGTATGAAATAAATATTCAATAAAATTAAGGAGGCAATAATTTGTAGTAACTGTGTCTTCACGGTAGGGTATATGGAGATGTCCTTCTGGATGTTCAGGACTCACCAGATTAATATATGAATTGGATTGCTTGAATGTATATCGATCGCCTATCAGAACTATTCCAATTTAAATCTTGAGTATTCACCATGCAGAGGACAGAAAGTCAAAACATCTTATTCTGGGGTGTAGATTTCTCTCTAAAACAACATTAAATGAAAATTTACAAGATGATATTCAGTTTTAAGAACTGTAACAGATTCCATACAAAGTAGGCCTGTAAATATGATCAGGATTTAAATACAACCATAAATTTTATCTAAGGAATTCGAGTGGCATCGACATTTCCACATGAGGTCCAGAGATTGCCCTTTCTTCACACATAACAGGCGAACAAGCAAAAGCTGATAAGATAATGGTCAACTTTACAATAAGGGAACTTATTGGTTCCTTGATGAAACTTTGGTACTAACATTTTCTGAAAAACGCGGTTTCATTCCATTGATTTGTTTTGGCTGTGTCTATGGCTGTTATGGTTGATAGATAAAGCCTTCTGAACCTGCTGGTTTGTCAACAGCTTAGTGCTCTATGAGGGGTCGACGAAGTTAACGACGTTATCACTCTTGTGATAACTTCGTCACCTCATAGGGGCAATGTTCTACTGCGGCACAAACATAGCCCAAACTGTCTACCATAAAATCGAGTTTTTCAAAACATTCGTTACTCAAGACATATGTGTTCTTAACTGAGCTTCTCCCAACGGTTTGTAACAGCTTAAAAATGTTAATAATAAAGGGACAAACAAGATGCAGTCATGTTATAGCGAAATGTTCATCAAAGAATGAATAAATTCTCTTATTGTAAGACAAACATTGGTTATGGGCATTTAAGTAAATTTTGGGCAACAGCATGGAGCTTGAGCCATACTTAGCCTGAACAATTCGAGGATGGGCGTGATTTAATTAGGAAGCGGGCACTACCATAAAATATTACATGGACAATGGGAAATATCTAGGAAGGGCGACAGCATTTACTTCAAAAATTCCTATCCTTACAACATGTTCCACCTTTTGTAATCCTTGTTACAGATATAAAAGATATCGAAAGACATACCTCTTGCAGATGGATCAATGCTAAGGAAGTTGAACACAAATTAAACTAATAGCGTTATGCAAAGGTTTCCTTCAATCATTCGGTCCTGTGAGTTCAGCCCAAGGGAGGGGTCTATAATGGCGCACACCATGTGTCCTGTTCTGGTTGGTGGGGCTGTGACTGGTGGTCACGCCTGGCGGTGACCATCTCCAGCTGTTCAGAGTCCACAGAGTCTGAGTTGTCATATAGGTCTGATGTAAGTCGTGCGATGTCACACTTGTGAGGAATTAAGGCTTTCAAATTGTAGTTTCGCTCATATTTTATAAGAGAATAGTATCAAACTGGTCTTTAGGGCAAATCAAGGTAATCCTATCGTGTAGTGCGTCCCACCAATTGCGTTTCCATTAAGCACTGTACTCATCGCTGGTGAAAACAGAACTTACCTTGGTTGATCATTAATTCATAAAAACAGGTATCACTCATAAACAGATTTATTGTCAAATAGTAGTAAATGTTGCTTATTAAATGTGTAAGAGCCTGTGCAGTACTGAACAGTTCAAGCATAAATTTTTCATGTCTTGTAAGAAGGTCAGCACGACTTCCAACTAACATTTCATAATTTTTTCCTAACCTGTTTAAACAATTGCAGACTTTCTACATGACTTAGTTCCAGTTGTTAACTTCAAATAACTGTTATATTACCCTCTGACCAATACCAGTCAATGTGCCTATTTACTCTAGAGGCAAATGAAACAGACAACATTAACCATAAAACTCTACCAAACATTACCATACAGTTGAAACGTACAGTCTCCATTTAACTGTTTAATTAAATTTCGAAGAACAGCCAATATATCTGCATCATAAAATGATCTCAAGCATGGCATGTGGGAGTGTAAAAGGCATGAAAATTTATTTTTCTATCCCTTTGGAACGATTATGTGTTTAACAAGAACTTCACTAGTCTATCATATAAAAGAAAGCAGCAAATTCTCTGTTTGTGTCTCTCTTGTAATCCTTTCAGGCAAACGTCAGTAAAAAACCTTAGATAAATGATTTACCTACAGTTTTTATGTGTGTGTAAGCACTTGTATGACATTTTAACCAAAAAAAATGTTCTCTCAGACAAAGGTGATCTTCTGTAGCCATCTGAGAGGCACTTTACAACAATTTCAGATGACTACTCTTTGATCGATCTTGTGGTGCAATCGCAATTTGATGGAAAGCATAGTGCATGTCAAGGGCGGTAAAACACCTACAATTCCATAATCCGTCCAGCGTTTTGTCGATACAGGGTATACGATAAGTATTAGGTGATATGACCTCATTTACTACTTGCATATCAGTGCATAGATGATAGGTATTTTTTCCCATTGACTGACTTCTTAGGCACCATGGTTGAATTATCTCTGCAGTCAGCTCTTGTTGAACGGCACCCTAAACAACAGGCTGTAGGCAAAATGGTACTCTGTATGGCTTCTGAGCAACCGTTTTATTATGTCCCTTGGGAATTTCATGCAGTACCAGCTCAGTTGCTGGCAAACACTGACGTTCCTCAAATAACGACATATATTTCTCCAGAAAGATTCCATTTTGACTCAGGCAAGTGCGCTAACTTCTCATCCAACTGATTTCTTAATAAGGGTGCAATGGTGCGAAACTTTCTTACTGGCATCTGCTTCTTTTTGCTTCTTAAAAACAGTTGTTCACACTGAATTATATTTTCATGCAGAATCCCTAAATCTCTTTGGCCAAAGTTATCAACACATGTTGGTTCACAAAACTTTTCTTGTATTAATTTTGGCTTCCTTATACACCTTTTGCCATGAATACGCAACCTGTCAAGAACGTCATTCTGGCTGATCAGATTAACCAGAAAGCCTGATCTCAGCAGTCTCTTCCTGTACCTCTGCTGAGTGTAACAAAGGGCGTTAATTTTTAATGCTCACATAAGCGTTTCCATTGGGGCCTGTAGAGGAAGCCTCACACCACATGTTCCTCATGACTGATGCATGCACTTACAGCTGAAACAGGGAGTTGCTTCACTGAATTGCACAGTTCACATCTTATAATCACTACCTGGAAATGATGGAAAAAGTCGTCCCCTAAAATAACATCAAAATCCTGTCTGCATTGTTGCACATCTTCCGTACCAAACTCATATTTCTTTCAGTTAGTGTGGAGATTTATGGAACAAGTCCCTGCAGGCACAATTATTTCCTCTCCTTATATTATGGTGTAGCGGCTTAAGCCCATACTTATCACTATGAGACAAATAATATTCTAATCCGAGCTCTTGTATATACTAACATTCTGACAGTCTCTCCCCTCAGATTACCTTCTAAAACTACATTTGCCACCTTGTCAACTGCTCCTTTAATTACAGAATTTATTGTTCTTGCAGAAGACGAATGTGGGTGGCAAGGTCTCTCCTCTGCATCATTTTTTTCTGTACACTTTCATCCCATGTGATATTTTGCTTAGAACTCTACTGCTAGTAACTTCATGTCTGGTTTTGCGGGCAGCCATTGCTTGCGTGACCCATTGTATGACATTTCTTGTAGTATGGCGCATGACAGCACTCAGCTGTGTGATTCGGTTTTCCGCAGCGTTGTCTGTCAGGGTCACTCACAGGAGTTCAGCACAGCTCATTCATGAGGGAAGTGAGACAAATCGAGCCACCCACTCATGTAAAACAGGCAATCTTACAGGTTTGGCTAATGGGGTAGGGGAGGCTACCTTACTTCAATAGGAATCTGCGTGGTTTTTTTTCTGCAGATGAATACATCAATAGCTCTCGCTTCAGCTTCTTCAATTAGTATTTCATTGTGCATCGCATCTTTTTCCAGCACACACGTGTGACAAGAGAGGTTCATACACGATCTGCAAAAGTCTCAAAATCTTCAACATTTTTCTGGTGCAAAGTGAACAAACGATCTCTGTAATAACTAACGCCTCTCTTGTCAGAGTAGAGCTCTACTAACCCCTTTGATAGGACAACAAATACTGGCGCATCGCATAGGGCATCCACTAATTCTATATAGGTGTGCCTATCTGCTGAAACTTTTTAGTTTTGTTCTATTTAGCAAAAAACTATTCGGCCAGGAACATAAATTGCTAAGGTAAACAATGTCCCGTAAAAAAGTAGTAATATTCTTACTGTGCTTCCCTGGAAAGGGTGGAACCAGAACAAACACCAGAAAAGTACTGGTTAGCCATATAAATAAATAAATAAATAAATATATATATATATATATATATATATATATATATATATATATATATATATATATTCAAAGGTGGCTACACTGAGTCACAGCGCCAGAGATTGCGCCAAAGATTATTATTCCGCCACCTCCACTGGTGCAGTATTTGTTGAGAGGTAGTCGAAAGCAGTAGTAGTTCAGAGGATGTCGTGGGACTTCTTGTTGAGAGGTTGTTGAAAGCAGTAGTAGTTCAGAGGCTGCCGTGGGAGTTCTTGCTGAGAGGATATCGAGGGCAGTACTAATTCAGAGGATGTCGAGTGCAGTTGTTGCTCTGTTGGGCGAGAGAGTAGACGCTGTTCGGTTGGTGTAATGTATAGATGGAAGATGTTGCAATGATCACAGTGTATTGAGGTAAAAAAAAATTTATTTCACATTTCTTTAATGACAATGCCTCTTGGTCACAGGTTCAGTCAACAAAGCATCTGGCTCATGTTCATGTATTAGACTTGTAATTCTGGTTTCTATGTGCAATTATAGTATTTCTGGTTTTTCAATTAGTTCATTGTAAATGGTGTTTAAAATAACTTGTCGTATTGAGGAAGAACCGTGCCAGATACATGTACATTGAGTCACACTGCCACACACAGAACAGTTACACTTATGCTTTGTTGTTTCGTAGCTTTTACAGTTGCAGGGGACTTAATTAATCAATTGTGTTAACGGAAATTTCTTGTAATTCTTTATTTTCATTTTATGCAGTCAGATTGCGTGATAATACTACTCAGGGCCAACCGGTTACGAGACTTCGTAACCGGACACGCAGCTACTAAAATTATTGCATTTTAATTAAGCCCCCATACACGCGTAACCAGCCGGCTAGACGCCCAGCGGGTAGTGCGGCACTATGCTTTGTTAATTTTTTCAAATTGTTGCATCCTTGAGCCTTTTACTTTGTATACCCGTTCTTGTAGGAAAGTTTCTAATGATGAGAAAATACATGTATGGATGAAAGGACTTGGTGTACTTGCTCAAAATGTAACTGTAACTGGTGATATTACTTTGTATTACAAGTATTAATAAAGTGTTATCCTGTCCACTGTGAGAACGCATCGCTACGTGGACTAGAAACGTTTGCCGACCGAGATGTCATCGCCTACAAGACTTGGCACTGTGGAATCGACACGAAGACGCAAAGTAGAACTAGTTTTGTCTATAGTAATATGCCTTTTACTTTGTATATCTGTTCTTGTAGGAAAGTTTCTAATGATGAGAAAATACATGTATGGATGAAAGGACTTGGTGTACTTGCTCAAAATCTAACTGTAACTGGTGATATTACTTTGTATTACAATTATTAATAAAGTGTTATCCTCGACTCCTGTAACCAGGGACGTCAGCCGAGAACCGCTAGATGTACATCTGGTAATCGGGGGCTCAAGGATGCAACAATATATTTAAGGGCAGCGTTGGAGATTTGTGTTTTAATTTTTGTTGCTCGTCTGTGAGAATGGCAATACGCCCAGGGGATCTCTATTACCTGGTACTTTCTCAACTACTGAATGAGGAAGGGACCAGTAGCTCTTCTTCTGGCACCATTTGGCTATATTTAATAAGCAAAGCCATCTTGCCAGGAAGAGATGCATTCTATGTCTTGAACATTTTGCAAGAAGGTGGCAACATTTTCTGCAGGCTTACCTGAAAAGAAGGGGACAAAAGAGACTGCAAATAGTGTACTAGCAACATTTGGCAGAGTGACGCGCCCTAGGCGCATCTGACTTCAAAGAAATTCAGACTGTTATGTATCCCAGCCCAGTGTAGCCAAGCTCTGAGCAAACAGTGTACAGCCAGCTGTCTCCCATGGGATTAATATGTGGCAACTATCCGCATGAGAATGTGTCAATAACATGGGCCGAACTGTGAGTCCTGACTCCACATTTGACACCAGCTGTACATGAATGTCTGTGATTAGGAAAGGGAATGAAATGATTGTGTGGCACTGTTGGCCGCGAGGCTCCAATCGGGGAAGTTCGGCCGTCGGGTTGCAAGTCTTATTTCACGTAACGCCACATTGGGCGACCTCAGTGTCGGTGATGAGGACAACACAACACACATGGAGAAAATCTCCAACCCAGCCCTGAATCGAACCCTGGCCCTCTGCATGGTAGGCAAATACATTACCAATCAACTAAGCAGCGGACTCCACGATTAGGATTTAGGCAGGATGTAGGTGTTCAATCTAGCTGGGATGACAACTGGTGGACAAGAGAACAAACTTGTCGGTAGTTGTGTACTCTGGCAAGCCAGCTCCATGTTCCACACATGAATATTCCCACTCCTCTGGCTGCGAGAGGGTACTTTGGACACATCCCTCCATCAACGATGCTTTGCAGTCGCATTTCTTTTTGGTAGTGCCCATTGTGAGAACGCTATTTGCATGGGTAGGTGCAGTATCTAGAAGCATCTGACGTAGCCACAGCCCAGGCCCATTCACAGCTTGACCAAAAAACGGAGTAGCCTATGCCAAAACTCCAAAGGAAGGGATAAAATAAAAAGTGCTAATTCCACTAAACCCTTCAATAAACCTTTCCACACAGTCTGTGTGCTCACCATGCACAGAACCAAACATTAGAGAATGCTGTAAGAAAATTGGTAGCCTGAAAAACCACAAGATGAAGCTAAATACCAAGTACTCCAGTGTGAGTCAGAACATACGAATGTGCACTTTAAGACGAGTTATGCCTTTTAGTGTGATTTACGAAATTCCGATGCTCTTGACGTATTCTCTGATGTTTTGCTTTGGTATGTTTTGTTCTGATGTCTTGTGACATAAAGATGACTAAGCTGACGAATTGGTTTAGTAGTATAGAAGAAAACACTTTTCCAAATATATGTTGTCAGCTTTAGCAAAATAAATGATATGTTTTACACAACTTTGTTCCACAAAACACAATGTTTTTCGATCACAGAACATGTTTTGATACCTGTCTATCATCTTCCCTAGGGTTAACGTTATTTCTGGCTTTGTGTTGTTTTCGTCCTACATTTATAGAATGTCATTCTCTGTTAAATTATATACTGATGGCATATTGTAATTTATCAATGTGATTCATTTTCCTTGGTTGATGTGTAATATATTTTTGAACGCTTTTTATATTGTCATATACCTCGCTTTTATTGGTTTCGTTAATACACACTAATAAAAGAACAAAAAAACTTTAGACAACACATTGTAAGTTATTTTGGTACTGTAGGTGCTCTGCATAATTTACTGACATTATATAGGAATGCTGGAAATTTAATAAGGCAGCAGATTAATTTCAACTTGAAACTATGTAGAACCACTTTCCTGAACTTTAATATCCAAGGACAAGGACTAACAGTGATTTAGTCCATAACACAACATGAGACCAGAGCCTGACACTGTACTATGTCTAGTTTAAGAGCATAATACATGTTATGGTTGCTGTCTCCATCTTGCTCAGATATTGTTTTCACTCAGAGAAGAGCAATGATGAGCAGAAAACCAACAGATTTATGTAGAAAGCCTCTTTTTGTAGTATTCTCGTATCTTAACAGTGTCTATTCATTGAGATCATGTTAGTCTGTTGGAATTAACAAGAAAAAATTAAATGTTCATGCTCAAAATACAGGACAAAAACTGACTCACTGTATTCATACAGCAGAAAGCTTGCCATTATAAAAATAATCTTTTTATGAAGGAAGTCAAATACAGGATGTGCCAAAACAAATAAAATACAGGCAACACTTTTCTACTGTTTGAGAACAGTATACTAGTTGTATGTGCTTTCTGGAGGTACTTTGTGACTATTATATAGATGCAAGCGTAGGGCCCATGATGTACAAGATCAAAAAAGTAGCTAAGATCAAAAAAGTAGCTTGAATCGTAACTGTAAACAGAGATAGACTTATGGAAGCTTTGCAGTGGTAAGTATGGAGAATAATATGCACTGATATTGACCAGAATCAATAAACATGGAGAGAGAGACACTTGAGTAACACAAGTATACAGCAAAACAATAACGAGAGAGGAGAACAAAAACAATACAATATTAAAAATTATAAACTCATACACTGTTCTTGGTGTCGATTTTGTACATGCATATCAATATCGGTAGTCAATGTCAGCACATAGCCCCACTCCAGTGCAGAGCACAGGGGATAGGATAGGAAGGGGATCCTACTCCTGTAAGTAATCCTGCGGAAAGGCGAGATGGTGGAGGGGCCTGTTCTAGCGAGAGCGGGATGAATCACGGTCGGCGATACTTGAAGAAGGTGGCTGGGTGCCAAATTACTCGGTGAGGGTAAGATGGTTGGACCAAAGATCAACATCAGTTATAGTGGAAGTAGATGAGGAATCCTCTGGTAGTGGTGGCAGGTTGTTCTCCTCTTCCTGCTCCTCCATTACCCGAGCTGGCTTGAGGAGGTGGACGGAGACCATTGATCATCAACCAGGAAGTAAGATAGAAAACGTTTGTTTGTGTGGCCATCTTTTGCAGCAGCTGTTAACATCTGTTATTATACGTTATCTGTCTTAAGCTGACTTGAATGTAATTAAACAGAATTACACCAGATGCGTTTTGCTTTTATTTACAAATCATCTTCTGTGGTATTCTGTAAATGGGATACACACGTTTGCACATTTATTTTTTTGATTCTTTTAGGTTAAAAACAGAGTTTTCTTTATGAAGTTGGTCTGCAAGCTACTTACAGTGTTTCTTTACATAGTCTGCATCTTCCCCTCTTGCTAGCAGTGGTGACTACACCTCTCCAGTATCCTTCACATGTACAAATCCCTGATCTGCTCCATCCTTTGCTATGCAAATGTTGCATGGATATCTGCCACTACCAACTTCTAGAATTCCTTCCAGATCCTCGAATGCCATGCTTTCCACCTCTCTTACCTTACCTTACAATGATCCTTTACCAACTCATTAAATTCCCAACTCTCCTCACTCACAATGAACATCTCTGAATAACCAACACCATCTGTAAACTCGACTCCAACATTCTAGTTGTGACCCCTCTCCTTCCCAGTACTAGTCTGCTGTTAGATATCTACCTAACATCCCATCAAGCATCCACATGCACACTTTCCATGTCCTCTCCCAAAAAAATTACAACCATCTCTGTCTCCAAGACCACAAACTCTGTCCTAACATATACCCATCCTATGAACTTTGAATTCATCCCACTTTATCCACTCCCCCAAGGGTTCCCTCCTCATCATCTTCCCATGTCTCAACTCCCCCTTTTTGCCTTCCCTCTCGCTCCCACCTCGTTTTCTCTTAAATCTTTAAATCCCAATATCAGCTAGCCCTCTCTCCTCCCCCCCCCCCTTCCCAGCTGCCCCTGTCTTGTCGTCACCTCTTGCCAGTCCTCAGTTCTCATCTTTGTCTTGTCTCCCTCCTCACATACCTTCCCTCCCATCAACAATCTACCTGCCTAATACAGGTCGTTTTCCAGTTTTAGTGAACGTGTATGGTGGACAGTGTATCTTCTGTCGTGCCCAGCATTTTCAAAGTGGTTTTTAAATGTTTTTAAGTGTTTAGTGTCCTTCAAGAGCTTTTCCATGTGTTTTCCACAGTGCTGTCTGTCCACATATTTACCGTTGTTTTTAAACAATTCATGAAGACAGCCTTGTGTTATTTACATTCTCACATTAACCTCGACTTTTAAAATAATTTTAAATTTGTGGTACATATGTCTCTTTGTGTTTTGTTTGAATGTCTAAGTTAGGGACAAGTTCTACTGGCTGAAAATATGGTTGTTTGTACTGCTGCCACCTAATTCCCACCCACATGTTCGAGGGGGGATGAAAAGACAATAAAAAAATGAAACATCTCTGTGGGCTGCATGGATCTCGACCCCACCAAAGTTGTATAAGTCCCTCCAAATCCTCAAATGGTATGCACTCCGTCTCGTTTTCCGCGACCATTTGCCTTCCGCCACATGGATCCTCTACCATCTCATCAAATTCCTACCCCTCCTCACGCAGATCAAACAACTGCACCTCTCCTATACTGTCTGCAGACTAGACTCAAATAACCTCAAAGTCTCCCCTCCGACTACCCACCCTGACATGCGCTTGCGCCTTCACAAACACATCCTGCTGTCCTTGCACGTACACATAGTCCATATCCTATCCCAATGCAACTTCAACCAACACCCTCTCCCACACAATGAGATCCGCCCCAATATTTATCCCTTCTACCACCTTTAACGCTTCTCCAGCGATCCTAGTCGACATCAGGACTTCCCTCACCTTTACTGTCTCCATCCATCCCTATCCCTCTCCTCTTGTAGCAATTACCCCACCCACACAATAAACTGCTCCTCACACTGCGTCTTTTCCACTGACTGTATTTCATACTATCCACCTAATAGACCCCTATCTTTCAACAACACCCCTCAACCCTACAGAACATACTCTGTCCTCTGACAGACTTCTCGCTCAGGGCAGATTCTTTAGATTTTAAGCGAAAGTGCGCCACTTCAGGGTCTACTTTTTTCTTTTAATTAGAAGAATTTCACCTTCCTGTAATGTGTTTCTTAATATGTATATATTTTCGTTTTATAGGGGTAATGCAGGAGTAGGTTTAATCATGAATAAATAAAATAGGAGTGCGGGTAAGCTACTACAAACAGCATAGTGAACGCATTATTGTGGCCAAGATAGACATGAAGCCCACACCTACTACAGTAGTACAAGTTTATATGCCAACTAGCTCTGCAGATGATGAAGTTGATGAAATGTACGATGAGATAAAAGAAATGATTCGGGTAGTGAAGGGAGATGAAAATTTAATAGTCATGGGTGATTGGAATTCGAAAGTAGGAAAAGGAAGAGAAGGAAACGTACAAGGTGAATATGGATTGGGGCTAAGAAATGAAAGAGGAAGGCGACTGGAAGCATTTTGTACAGAGCATAACTTAATCATAGCTAACGTTTGGTTCAAGAATCATGAAAGAAGGTTGTATACATGGAAGAAGCCTGGAGATACTAAAAGGTTTCAGATAGATTATATAATGGTAAGACAGAGATCTAGGAACCAGATTTTAAATTGTAAAACATTTCCAGGGGCAGATGTGGACTCTGACCACAATCTATTGGTTATGAACTGTAGATTAAAACTGAAGAAACTGCAAAAATGTGGGAATTTAAGGAGATCGGACCTGGATAAACTGACTAAACCAGAGGTTGTACAGAGTTTCAGGGAGAGCATAAGGGAACAATTGACAGAAATGGGAGAAAGAAATACAGTAGAAGAAGAATGGATAGCTTTGAGGAATGAAGTAGTGAAGGCAGCAGAGGATCAAGTAGGTAAAAAGACGAGGGCTAGTAGAAATCCTTGGGTAACAGAGGAGATACTGAATTTAATTGATGAAAGGAGAAAATATAAAAATGCAGCAAGTGAAGCAGGCAAAAAGGAATACAAACGTCTCAAAAATGATATCGACAGGAAGTGCAAAATGGCTAAGCACGGATGGCTAGAGGACAAATGTAAGGATGTAGAGGCTTATCTCATGAGGGGTAAGATAGATACAGCCTACAGGAAAATTAAAGAAACCTTTGGAGAAAAGAGAACCACTTGCATGAATAACAAGAGCTCAAATGGAAACCCAGTTCTAAGCAAAGAAGGGAAAGCAGAAAGGTGGAAGGAGTATATAGAGGGTCTATACAGGGGCGATGTTCTTGAGAACAATATTATGGAAATGGAAGAGGATGTAGATGAAGATGAAATGGGATATATGATATTGTGTGAAGAGTTTGACAGAGCATTGCAAGACCTAAGTCGAAACAAGGCCCTGGGAGTAGACAACATTTCATTAGAACTACTGACAGCCCTGGGTGAGCCAGACCTGACAAAACTCTACCATCTGGTGAGCAAGATGTATGAGACAGGCGAAATACCCTCAGACTTCAAGAAGAATATAATAATTCCTATCCCAAAGAAAGCAGGTGTTGACAGATGTGAAAATTACCGGACTATCAGTTTAATGAGTCACAGCTGCAAAATACTAACGCAAAATCTTTAGAGACGAATGGAAAAACTGGTAGAACCTCGGGGAAGATCAGTTTGGATTCCGTAGAAGTGGAACACGTGAGGCAATACTGACCCTACAACTTATCTTAGAAGAAAGATTAAGGAAAGGCAAACATACGTTTCTAGCATTTGTAGACTTAGAGAAAGCTTTTGACAATGTTGACTGGAATACTCTCTTTCAAATTCTGAAGGTGGTGGGGGTAAAAGGCAGGGAGCGAAAGGCTATTTACAATTTGTACAGAAAGCAGATAGCAGTTATAAGAGTCGAGGGACATGAAAGGGAAGCAGTGGTTCATGAAACTATTGGGGTTGAAGTGGGAATATTCCACAAGTCCCATAACAAATTCCACATTTTTTCACCAGAAATTGGTCGAGAAGAATATGTGTTGTTTAACATACTGAACACCCCTCATACACTTCCTTTACCGTTGATGTAATATTGTAACCAAACATTGTACTACTGTGCAGGACAGTAATTACTCAGTGATAGCACAAGCACGAACACTGTTGTATTTATATAGGACTTTGATGAGGATCAGGGGCAGTTTTAAATCTCTAAAGCCACAAAAAATTTCCGTTTCAATGCAATATTGACATGCAATGACTAAAGCAAAAAATCGTTATCATAATACACTTTTACACTACTGGCTTTTCTGCAGTAATATGAGTCTCAGCGCGTTCACACCCTCAGTTACAATACTTCTTAATCTGTTTCATAACTTAAACTGATGATGTGTTACTCTAATACAAATAAGTGGTTACAGCGAGTTGTCCAATGCTGGAATGATATTCCTATCGCACGGTTTAGGAACATTCTGCCGCTGTACAAAGTATTTATTTACTTAGTTAAGACTGGGCCAATTATTTTTGCATGATGCTGACTTTTTATCTACATAAACAAACGATTCTAGGTCTGTGCTGCCGAACGAACCGGGTCAAAATGAGTGCAGACCCACTTATCGGCAGTTGCTTAAGTAACTTAATTAACATTGTGCAAGAAGATTAAACGCCTTTTAACTTTCGTAACTTACGCGTAAGTTGGCATGCAATCAGGGCGTTTCCATATGTAAGTTGACTTACGCAAATATTGCTGTCGGATGCACATGTAAGTAATACATGCCTGTTGGAACCTGGCTTAACACCTTTTATACAACAACGTAGCTTTTCCCAATTTTAAATACATCAAGTGTCCCAGAAACTGAGCCTTTTCATAGATCTTTGGAGCATCAGTCTATCCAAGCATGGAATTTTCTTATTGATACGAAAACTTCCAAAAACGGCATTTACGTTTTGCAATGAAGGCATCCAGCATGATGTAAAAATAAATTTGGGGTTGATAACTAACGTCACAGGTGACCAGACAACGAAATTACAAGCAGAACCTGTACAAGAAGCATCCGAGCAGCATAAACACTGAGCACTCTGTTCATATGACATTGTTGCTGTGCATACGCAGTAACGACTTCTTTCTGGTGCTTGATAGTACAAGCTCTCTGCCAGCTGCTTAAACGGAAGTTCTCTGACCTTTCGAGACTAATCACGACCACCCACCGTCGTCATCAGAAGAAACAAAACTGGTGTTCTAGGGATTGGAGTGTGGAATGTTAGATTAAGGGAAATTAGGCTGGTAATATAAAAAATTTAAAACGGAAAATGGATAGGTTGAAGTTAGATATTCTGGAAATTAGTGAAGTTCAGTGGCAGGAGGAGCAGGACTTCTGGTCAGGTGAATACAGGGTTACAAACACAAAGTGAAATATGGGTAACACAAGAGTGGGTTTAGTAACAAATAAGAAAATAGGAATGCAAGTAAGCTACTATGAACAGCATAGTGAATGCATTATCATAGCTAAGGTAGACACAAAGCCCACACCTACCACAGGAGTAAAAGTTTATATGCCAACCAGCACCGCTGCTGATGAAAATATTGCAGAAATGTATGAAGAGCTAAAAGAAATTATTCAGATAGCTACAGGAGACGAAAACTTAATTGTGATGGGGCACTGGCATTCGACAGTAGGAAAAGGAAGAGAGGGAAAAATATGTCAATATGCCCTAGGGGAAAGCAGTGAGAGAGGAAACTGCCTGGTAGAATTTTGCACTAATCATAATTTAATCATTACTAATACGTGGTTTAAGAATCATGTAAGATGGTTGTATATCTGAAAGTAACCTGGAGACACCGAATGCAGTTGTCTATACCAAAGTAGCAACGCTAGAAGATAGCAAGAATTTGCAGAACTACCTGCAGAGAACTGACGATTGCTGCAGGCTCTATCAGTTGACACTGAATGTAAACAAATTTAACATATTGCACATACATAGGAAAAGGAATCCACTACTGTACAGCTACACTATTCATGACAAACAGCTGGAGACAGCGTCTGCCGTAAAATATCTAGGCGTAACTATCCAGAGCGACCCTAAGTGGAATGACCACATAAAACAGATAGTGGGAAAAGCAGACACCAGACTCAGATTCATCGGAAGAATCTTAAGGAAATGTAGCTCAGCCACCAAAGAAATGGCTTATAAGGCGTTTGTTCGCCAGATTCTTGAGTATTGTTCACCTGTCTGGGATCCCTATCAGCTAGGACTGATAGAGGAGATAGAGAAGATCCAAAAAAGAGCGGCGTGTTTCGTCACAGGATCGTTTAGCTGGCGAGAGAGTGTTACGGAGATGCTAAACAAACTCCTCTGGCAGCCGTTACAAGAGAAGCGTTGTGCATCACAGAGAGATTTCCTATTGAAATTTCGGGACAGCACTTTTCACAAGGAGTCGGACAACATATTACTTCCCCCACATACATCTCGCGTATTGACCACAAGGAGAAAATTCGAGAGATTAGAGCCAATACAGAGGCTTACCGACATTCATTCTTTCCACACACTATTCGCAGGTGGAACAAGGTTGGAGGGATCAGATAGTTGTACCGAAAGTACCCACCGCCACACACCATTACGTGGCTTGCGGAGTATGATGTAGATGTAGATGTAGATGAATGTTTCAGACTGATAACATAAAAGTACGACAGATTTCGGAACCAGATTTTAAATTGTAAGGCATACCCAGGAGCAGACGTGCACTCTGACCGCAATTTATTGATTATGGACTGCAGATTAAAGCTGAAGAAATTGCAAAAAGGTATGAAAGTAAGGAGATGGGGCCTATAGGTGGCTTGCAGAGTATGATGTAGATGTAGATGTAGATGAATGTTTCAGACTGATCACATAAAAGTACGACAGATTTCGGAACCAGATTTTAAATTGTAAGGCATATCCAGGAGCAGACGTGCACTCTCACCGCAATTTATTGATTATGGACTGCAGATTAAAGCTGAAGAAATTGCAAAAAGGTATGAAAGTAAGGAGATGGGGCCTGGTTAAGTTGAAAGAACCGGAGGTTGTCGAGAGTTTCAGTGGGAACATTAGGCAATGGTTGAGAAAAGCAGAAAGGAACACAAGAGAAGATGAATGGTTCGTTTTTAGAGTTAACGTAGTGAAGGCAGCACAGGATCAAATAGATGAAAAGCCAAGGCTAGTAGAAATCCTTGAATAACACAGGAGAGACTGAATTTAATTGATGAAAGGAGATGATATAAAAATGCAGCAAAAGAAGCAGGTGAAAGGGAATATAAAAGTGTAAAAAATGAGATTGACAGTGCAAAATGGCTAAGCAGGAGTGTCTATAGGACAAATGTAAGGATTTAGAATCATATTTCACTAGAAGAAAGATAAATATCATCTGCAGGAAAAGTAAAGAACCTTTGGAGGAAAGAGAAACATCTGTGTGACTATCAAGAGCTCAGGTGGAAAACCAGCCCTAAGCAAAGAAGGCAAGCTGAAAAGGTGGAATGAGTATACAGAGAGGTCCATACAAGGGATATGAACTTGAAGGCAATATTATAGAAATGAAAGAGGGTGTCGATGAAGATGAGATGGGAGTTATGATATTGCCAGAAGAATTTGACACAGAACTGAAAGACCAAAGTCAAAACAAGGCCCCAGAAGTAGACAACATTCCACCAGAACTACTGATATCCTTGGGAGAACCAGCCAAGACAAAACTCTGTCATCGGGCGTGCAAGATGTATGAGACAGGCGAAATATCGTCAAACTTCAAGAAGAACGTAATAATTCCAATTCCAAAGAAAGTACTTGCTCACAAGTATGAAACTTACCGAACTATCAGTTTAAAGTATCATGGTTGCAAAATACTACCCCAAATTCCTTACAGAAGCAAAGAGAAACCGGTAGAAGTCTCCATTGAGTAAGATCAATTTGGATTTCAAAGAAATGTAGGAAACACGATCCTATATTGATCCTAAGACATATCTTAGAAGATACATTAGGGAAGGCAAACTTACAGTTATAGCATTTATACACTCAAAGAAAGCTTTTGACGATGTTGACTGGAGTAGGAGAAAGTGGGGCACATTGATGGACAAAAATTAAAAGGGCTGTACATTTTTAAGTAGCCCCTGTACAGTTTTGCTATCACTAATTTTTTGGAGTATAATTATTATAAATGCAATGATTTATGGAATTAGATGTAAATTTTGCCTGGTTTTCGAAAATTCTTTCCAAATATGAAAGATGTACAATCTCTCACGCTGCCCCACTGGTGGGATATGTTGGGTCATTGTATGGGGAAAGTTGAGACAATATGGGGAAGAATAGGACACTTTACAATTAGATTAGAAACATTGATTTTGTTCCTATTTTTTAATTATTTTGGGATAGTATTTTAAATTAAGTCATAATATATAATAACTCTGAAGAAAATAACACTTAATTGGTTTAAAAAGGCACAAAACAGCTGCAGTAGTGAAACTTTTTACTGTAAGATAAAACATGAAATAGAATGGTAATAGAATTAGAAAGAAAATGTTATGAACTACCTCTATAGAAAACTATTTTAACGAATGTTATACTGCAAAAACGAAACAGGGAAAGAAAGCAGCGATTGCTGGCATTTTGTTGTCTCCATGTTCTTGACGTTGAGGTAACACCATAACTACATCACACATCTGGACACTAGAAATATCTTCAACTACAGGAGAGAAGAAATTATTTTCAGTCTTCTGCGACTTTCTCAGAAAACAAACTTCAAAGTCCCCATCATCACATTTTTTCAAAACCTTCCCTATATAATGGACTACACCTTTCTTGCTGATAAACGTAACGAGAACGTAACGTCCGATTTCAAGGTTTTGTGGAACTGTAACTTCATTTTCACTTAATTGAATCTTCCAAGTCCGATGTTCTATCAATGTGGTGCATTTCGTCTTCAGTCTCAGACCTGGCTTTCTGTTTCTTGAAGAGACTTGTCTTTACATTTGTAACCTGTAGGCCTTCTTTTGTGGACTGAAAGAATTTTACTTTCTGTTTTTCTTCCAGAAGTACCTTTTCTAGCGTATCAGTGATGATTTTGCTTCTCCCCTTTTCTCTAGGTTTCCTAGTCCTATTGTATCTTTATGCTTTTGAGTAGGCACGGAACTGTTCAGGGCTGATGTAACTTGAAGATGGAGGCGAATGGATTTTCTGGTTGTTGTGAAAAATCAGCCTTCCTTCTAGGATCACCACTTTGTTATGGTAGATCGCATTCAAGCGCTGTCTGGTCACTGTTCTGTCCTTCAGTTGTAGGACCCTGGTTTGTTTCGCTCTATTCATCTGGGGGATGGGCCTGCAAACAGGAAAATTGCCAGTTTTCTTAAATGAATCGATTATATTTTCTGGAGTCATTGCACATACATGGGCTATACCTAAACAAGCTGCAACGTTATAGGTGGTGAATGACTGTCCTGGATGTTCACTCATCCACATGTCTACAGCAGCATTATAATAAGCCTGGAATGGCTTCATAATTCCAACATCGAGTGACTGCATTCTATGAGTTGAATGTTGAGGAACAGTTAAGATGTGCTCAGATGACAGTTTGATCCAGCTGGAAACCCGACAAGAATTTAATATACTAATTCGCCAGGAAAGTCTACATAATCACATCAAGTGCCTTTTTGGGGAGCAGATGGTTTAACTCATCAGTAAGTTTGATAAACTTCGCAAGAAGAAAGGGAAGCTGTTGAGTGCCCTCGCCTTTCTACTGAGATGTCGTGACGAAGGTATTATACCAAAATTTGCCAGATTTGTCCATTACATAAATACAAAAGCAGCCAATAGTATTAAGAGGCGAGCTAGTTTGGCCTCAGTTAGAGAACGCAACCGTTTTACTCGTAGACGATTGGATATTATATCCAAAGATTTATTTTAACTTCACTTGGAGATTGCTTCACTGCTATCTACAATATCTTGGGAGTGGGTTGATCTCTCTTCCTGGGCTTTATCAGATTGGGTGCACAGGAGTGCTTCTAGTAGGCAGTGCTATAAATTTCAACGTCTTTGTCGTCAACACTTGATATTGGGAAATGATACTTGTCGACGGACTGTGATTAATCTTACAAGGAAGGAACTGGATGATGTCACGGTTTCAGTGTTGGGAAAAGGTTTAAACTTCACACCCATGCCTAGAACAGGCGGAAGAGATTAGACAGGAAGTTTCTCACCTTTTGCGTCGCGCTCGGCTACAACTCTTTTTGCGCCAGGGAGCAGCAGGAATGATTTAGCGCGTGCTCACTGTATCTAGCGCATGCACTGTTGTACTTCCGATGCATATAATGGTGCAGTCATTTTGCGAGTGGAATCAGTTATCGGCGAAAGCAACGCAGCTTTTCTCACCTGATGATAGCGGCAAGGTGGACCGCTGAAATATTGTGCTCAGATGACAGTTTTATCCGGCTGGAAACCCGACAAGACTTTGATAAGATGTGCACTCCGTTAGCTTTTGCCATATTAATGGCTTCAATGAACGTGTGACTTTTGTGGTTATCAAAAATTAGCAGTGTTTGTCGAGTCATAGAACTCCAGGAATATTTAATAAAATGCTGCATAATGCATACAAAGTTAACTGAAGTTACCCAACCTGCGGAATGAGACAGTCCAAGCGTTACTGCAGATGCACCACAAAGCATGAACTTTTTAAAATGAACTCGTGGGAAAAGCATTACTGGTGGCGTGGTGTTGCCTGCAGCATTGATCACAAGCAGTGTTGTTACTCAAGTCCCCTTTTGCTCTGCTGATAACTTTGGACACTTGTTTGATTCCATTTTGTGCGAATACCTTCGAAGACCGCTGCGTCGTTTCAGTTTTCGTCTCATCCAGGTTGTAGATGCGGTATGGGTCACAGAGTTCTGTATGTTTCTCAAGTAATGTCTCTAAATTATGGAAAAACATATCCACATTGAAGCAATTGAAGGAACTGGGTCTTGCTAGACTGCACCCTTCAGCAGTTCGAAGGGACAGTTGAGGATGACACTTGAGAAAAACATAGAGCCAGTCTTTGCAGCCATACAATGTTTGTTCCATATTTCGAGACATTCTATTTTATAGATTTTTGCTGTCTCATACGCTAACTTACGTGTTTCTAAAGTTGTGAGACCATAGAACACCTTTGCATTAGCTATTAAAAATTTAACAAAGTCCTCTACTTATTCATCTGACAAAACTCTGCAAATATCACAGCGAGCTTTCATTTCTAAAGCCCTGCCAGGATTAGTTCTTAATTTCTTTATGTATCTAGCAAGAGTCTGAAACTTTAGATTCACCTTTTTAGCAGCACTCCTGATAGAATCTCCTTGTAGAACACATTTAACACTTTCCTTCACTGTATCTGCTCAAAGGTGCTCTTAACCTTAGGCTTTTTTCGTTCTCCCACCACTTAGAACCTTCAACAAATAATCTGAAAGAAAGAAGCATTTATTAAAATAACTATATCCATTTCTTTCCCACTTAAAGTGAGTATTTACCCTGTAAATGATGCCTCAATCTAACCCTCTGTGCTTTGTCTCAACATGCCCCATCATAACCTCCCACAGTAAAATTATAGTCTTAACCTCCATAAACAATTTCTAACTAATTTGAACAATTTCAGTTAAGCACAAATGCATATGCAATAAGTTGATGTAAATTACACAAAAACTAATTCCATAACAAATTAAATAAATCAAATTACCTGAGTGTAGAAAAATTTACATCACTAGTGAGAATTCAGGCCTTCCAGTATTTCTTAGATGTTATACAATTGTGCCAAAATAAATGTTCTTTCGCATTCTCCACAGCAAAGGTATACAGCTTTGTCAGAATAGACAACCTAAAGCACAAAATTTTATTCAAAATGATGTTGTCTCAAGGTGCCCGTGTCTCAATGTGCCCCACTCTCCTCTACTCTCTTTGAAATCAGGATGATAGCAGGGCTAAAATACAGGGAGCGAAAGACTGTCTACATCTTGTACAGAAACCAGACGGCAGTTATAAAAGTTGAGAGGCATGAAAAGGAAGCAATTTTTGAGAAGGGACTGAGACAGAGCTGTAGCCCATCCCAAATGTTATTCAATCTGTACACTGAGCAAGCAGTAAAGTAAATCAAAGAATAATTTGTAGAAGGAATTTAAGTTCAGGAAGAAAAAAATAAAAACTTTGACGTTTGTAGGAGACAGAAAAGGTCTTGGAAGAGTGGTTGAATGGACAGAGTTTTTAAAAGAGAGTATAAGATGAACATCAACAGAAGCAAAACAGGGATATTGAAGTGTAGTCGAATTAACTGAGGTGATGCTGAGGGAATTACGTTAGAAGATAAACACTTAAAATAGTAGATGAGGTTTGCTTTTTGGGCAGCAAGATAACTTATGATGGCTGAAGTAGAACGGATATACTACATAGAATGACAATTCCAAGAAAAGCGTTTTTAAAGAAGAGAAATTTCTTAAAACTGAATATAAATTTAATTGCTTAGAAGTCTTTTCCGAAGGCATCTGCCCAGAATGTGACTTTGTACCGAAGGGAAACACAGACCATAAGCAGTCCAGACAAGAAGAGAATAGAAACTTCTGAAATGTGGTGCTACAGAAGAATGCTGAACACCAGATGGGTAGGTCATGTAACTAATGATGAAGTACTGAATATAAATAGGGAGAAAAGAAATCTGTGACACAACCTGACTAGAAGAGGGTGTGGATGTTGGAGAAAACAAGATATTCATTCTCACACATTCACCATAACAGCTTACAGTTAAACAAACAGAAATGCATGCACAACGTAAGGCATCGAATAACAAACAGAAACTAAACCAAACAACATCTATATTAATACAGTTTGAAACTGCCACCACAAGCAACGTTTATGAGCCACTGTACATTTGTGGGAACAGAGAGTCAGAACAGGTCTCTACATGGCTCCCCCCTTTAGTGCTAACGATAGTATAGATTGAATTTCGTATGGTGTCCAAACCTTATAACTATTTCTTTCTTGAAACCAGGTGGTACAGAAAAACCTCTTGTTGCTGAATCTTCTGAGTTCTCTGGTTTGCTTTCTGTGATGGTTGTAATGCCTGTTGCAACCAGAAACGATGGCGTGATATGACCCAGTGTGACTGCTCTAGTGTACCATTGATCATTATGTGAAAAGTATTGATGCCCCTACTGACTACCAGACACTGTCCATCGTATGATGGCTGCAATGGCTTATGCATTGTATCATTTTGTAAGAACATGTATGTGCACTTGTCTAACTCCACAAAACCGAATGAGTGTCTTTCCAACATGTTTCTAGGTATTGCCGGTCTCAATTGACGTATATGTTATCTTAATCAGGAGTTGAAGTCTAAGGCAGTGATTGTGTCATCTGCTATGCTGAGAAAAAACTCTCCAGGTAGGTGTAACGTTTGTCCACATAACATTTCCGCTGCTGTGCTCTTCAGATCACTCTTAAACACGTTTGAAGACCTGAAAGAATGAAAGGTAGTGTCTCTGTTCAGTTTGGTGCTGTATGACATCTCAGCACTGCTTTTAACTGCCGATGAAGATGCTCAACTATGCGGTTTGATGTGGTGATGTTGGGTGGTATGTCATCGCACATATGAACTTCGTACCTAATAATGTGATGAATGCTCTGAAGACATAGCCTTCAAATTGCCGTCACTGATCAGTGGTAATTTTCAGCAGAATTCCAAACCAGGCAATCCAGCAACGAAAAAATGTTTCTGCTATAGTTTCTGCTGTGATGTCCTTCATTGGAAATGCCTCAGGCCACCTGGTGAACCTGCCTATCAGCGCAAGGCAATAACAGTAGTCCTCTGATGTGAATGGGCCTACGATGTGAGCATGCCCATATTCAAAACGCTGAATTGGCGGAGAAAATGCACCTAAAGGTGCTCTGACGTGCTGTGTGATTTTATTTCTCTGGCACATGACGCATCTCTTTACAAATGTTCTTCAGTATGTGTGCATACCTGGCCAACCAAAGTTCTGTCTGACTAATCCGACAATGTCCCTTACTCTGGGGTGTGCCAGATTGTGCATTGATGCTGTTTACTGTGCGCTGAATTGCGGTGGCACAAATGGGCATATCTTTCCCATTGTTACGTCACAATATACTTTACATATGCTTCAGGAAATGTAACATGCTATAAACTTAATCCTTTCGATTGTTGCAATAAATCATGCAACTTATTGTCACTTTGTTGCATGTGCATTTGTCAATGCTTCCACACATATGGTGTCATCTGCTACCACAATTACTTTTTCTGCATACGAAAGTGCGTCGGATGGAACATTTAGTTTCCCATCCATATACACAGCGCTTGTCGTGATCTGACTGATATAAACTACATGTCACAGCTGCCTAGGCGTTGCTTTCTCTCGTTTTACCTTAAAGGTACAGCTAAGTGACTTACGTTCCATATAGATGGTGAACTGTCGCATGTCAAAATTTTTTGATTGAAGCGTAAGTGGCGTCCAGCTCAAGGTCATAAGTTGCCCAACATTACTGAGATGGCGGCAACTTATAACTATAGAATGAAATGGACTGCTAATACTGATCAATCTGTTGCTAAAGTGCAGCACGAATAGCAACAGACGATGCATCAAGCATGAGTGTGAGAAGGGCATGCGAGTCTGGGCATTCTAATTCGGTAGTCTCTGCTGAGGCCACGCTGAATTGGGGTGTCTGCGTCTCTAGTCCAACGCACTCTGTGGTTAGGCTTTGGTGAGCCCTTAAGGACCTCATTCACTGGTGTAGTTATCAGTTTGTGATTGCAAATGAACCGTTGGTAGAAATTTATCACTCCTAGGAACCATCATATTTCTCTGAACATGATGGGCTGGTGGTATCTGCTTATGGCCTCTACTTTTTCGTGTAATGGTCGAATACCCAGTGGATTCATCAGATATCTTAGAAAGTGCACCTCTTTCTCACCAAAAAGACACTTGGCAGGATTAATTGCTAGTGCTTGTCTGTGTAGGCGTCAAACACTTGTGTCAAATGCTGTAAGTGCTGCTCTTCTGATGTGGAAATCACCAATATATAATCTATGTACAAATAGAAAAATCTAAATCTCTTGTCACCTCATCCATAAAGAACTGGAAGGTCTGTGCTGCATTACACAGTCTAAATGGCATTCTGGCGAACTCATATAGGCCGAATGGCGTCGTCACTGGTGTTTTGTGAATGTCTTCCGTAGCTACAGGGATCTGACTGTATGCTAGGACTAGGTCAGTTGTAGAAAATATCGTCTTACTCTGAACATTAGCAGAAAATTCTACTATGTGTGGCACCAGGTATCAGTCTGGAATGTTCCTTGCACTGAGTTGGCAATAGTCACCACGGTGGCGCCATCTATTCTTCTTTTTAGGGACGACGTGAATTGGAGCTGCCCAGTCGCTTCTAGAAACTCTGCAGATACTCTGCGACAGCATGCTGTGAAAATCCTCTTCTACAGCTTTTAGCTTTTCAGGCGTCAAACGTCTAGGCTGATCGTGAGTTAGTGGCCCTGTCGTGGTCAAAATGTGGTGAACAGTTGTGTACTTGAGCGGTGAGAGTTGTGAGGGTTTGTTCATACTGTAAATTATCTCGTTGTGATCTTCAGCTCAGAATAGTCTGCAACCTCCGACTTGTTATATATTCTTTTTATCTGTAGAACAACTTAATTTTTATCAAAAACCAGGACTTGACAACTCTGATCTTTTAAGGCTTTTATTGCGTCTTTAAATATAACACATATTAGATGATTAGTATCTTGTTACAGGAGACCTTCTAGGTAACAAATCACAAGGGTTTTTTCAAAATATACATATATACATTATTGGTATAAACTTCTGGTCATTGATATTCCATGACAGCATGGCTGGTGCAGAAGACCCCTTGCTGCCTTTGACTACTTTACCCATCAAGACTCCAAGTACATCTTCAACTCTCTTGGAATGACATGGAGACCAGGCGGAATACCTCACACAGATAATAAAATACATGTAACACAACTTTTCCCCTAATAAATCTTCTTACCTAATAACTGATATTCTATATTCTGAACAAATATTCTGGATAACACAAATGCATATAATTCTGCAAATAAGGCTTGCTCATTTATATTCAAAAATAGTATGAGCTTTCACTTCCCCTCAACGAAATTATATATTTTCAAACTTTGGCTACAAAATATCTGGAAAATCTCGTACACTCACAGATTGTAGGCAACTGTTGAGTTATCTTGGGGTATCCTTTCAGTAACTATATGGAGAGTGCATCACCTGTGACTGTGTGTACCGCTAGTGGGGTGACAAAACAAACTTTCCCTGGTGTACGCAGATTAGTAGTTAAATCTATTAGATGATGATGTCGCACAGCTGGCAGTATGTAGTAGAAGGACAAAAATTCCGCTCCAATAATGGGCTGTCATATTTCTGCCATTGAAAATTGCTATTCAAACACACGGTGTAGCTCCAGATGAAGGAATAATATTACTGGACCATATGTTCTAATCTCGATTCATTAGTGGCGAACAGATAGCTCTGTTCTCACAGCTCTGGCGTGGAAGCTGGTTTTCTGGATATACCGACACTTCTGTCCCTGTGTCGACCAAGCATTGTAGTTCTGTATCGTGGTCTGTCACAACAAATCGTTGTGTGTTTGAAATAGAAGTTGTTGTTGCTGTTACGGTGTCTGATTCATGCCTTCACTTGCAATGTGGCATACACTTTCGAGCACCATACCAATCTTCTGTGGTACCAACATATGTCCTGTGCTGATGGTGATCGATTACGACCTTGTGAGTGTTGGTAACATGGTCGTTGATGGTTGTGCATTGTTTGTAATGCAACTACCTGTGTGGTCCACTCTGCCAACTGCAATTGCAGAGAGGCTAGCATCATCATGGGCACATTTTCGTGTCGCAGCGTCAATGCTGAGACCCTTGATGCAGGATACATTCAGATATCCTGTCATCCGTTTTTGCCAGTGCGTTGAAATCGACCGCACACTTCTTGAGAAGTTTTTGGATGTCTGACAGCAATTGGGACAACAATATTCTATGTAGCACATCATTGCTTACAGCATCACTTGCCAATGTTCCTAAACAACTTAAGAGGTGTGACGAAGTTTGATCTCCAAGCTTTCCAGTGCGCAATAGCTTATCTAGCAATTTTACTTCTCATTGCCACAAGTGTGTCTTCGATGTGTTTTTAGTTGGTGCATACCGTTTGGTATACAGTGGCGTGGCTAGAATATACTGGACTTCTGCTGCTAATTGCTCCATGAGCGCTTCAACCACATAGCTATATTTAGTCTTGTCTGCTGATATTTGTGCAAGGACGACCTGACATTCTAGCTGGGCAAATCATTGTAGAGGATTACATTTCCACATGGTGGGGGTTTTATTGTCACCATGTTAATCGCGCAGCTGGCTACCAGTTCAATTGTGAATGATGAGTCATTCACTCTCGTGTGAGAATGAGCGTGGCGCAGCTGGCGACCAAGAATCAATGTTGTGAAACTGTGTAAAAAGCTGAAGCTGGCACAGATGTGACAGAATCGGTTGGGGTCACTAAGTATGTGGGTATCAGAGAGAACGAGATGTTTATTCCCACATATACTCGAAAACAGCTTATAGTTATGCAAGCAAGAATGCATGCACAACTTAAACCATAGAGTAACAAACAGAAAGTAAACCAAAGAACAAATACATTAATACAGCTTAAAACTGCCACCACACGAAACATTTATGTGGCACTCTACATTTGCAGGTAAGAACGTCAGAACAGGTCACTACAAAGAGATTGGTTGACGGAACACATTTTGAGACATCAAGGGATCACCAGTTTGGTACTGGGGGGAAGTAGGGTGGGGGGGAGGAGTAAAAATCGTAGAGGAAGACCAAGAGATGAATACATATTCAGAAAAGTGTAGGTTGCAGTAGTTATTTGGAGATCAAGAGGCTTGCACAAGATAAAGTTGCATCAAGCCAGTATTCAGACTGAAGACCACAACACCATCATCCACTGTCCTGAACTTGAAGAACTTTCAGCAAGTCATGACTCATTAGACATAGCCCACTTTACACAAGCTAGAGTCATGAGAAGTGGCAACACTGTGAAGATGGCCTACTGCACTGAAGCAGTTCTGTGTACATCATGAATGTCTGGCTTCGTTTGCTGAGAGATTTGCTACTGTGCTTATGGTAAACTTTTTCTTTTGATCTCGAAAGGCCACTGGTCTGTTTCTAAAGGTGCGGTTTATGACTGATGTGTTCTTATAAAATGAAGTGTAAATATATTGTAGAGAGTGAAGCCACATGGTGAACATGCTAGTGAAGAGTGGTTTGTTATCTATAGGAAAAGTATATTACCATTAATTTAATGATTTTTTCAGATGCCAGAGAAGTGTTGTGTCCCAGGACGCTCAAGCAATTACAGATCCAGTGGCGATAAGAGCTATATCATGGTAATACCCAACAGATACAGGTATGCACCAAAAATGGTTAAAAGCCATTCTGAGAAAAGACAGATTACCTTCCAAGAGATCTGTGCTCTGTGCTAAGTATTTTGAAGAATGGGATGTAATAAACTTTGGTATATTTAAAGATATGCTAGGAAACAAGAAGAAATACCCAAGAGCTTGACTAAAATTGAGAGACGGCGCAATACCAAGAATTTTAGCCAATCTACAGCATTATTTAAACAAACTTTCTAAATCACACTCTAGAAAATATCCAGACAAAAGCAAGAGGAAGATCTTCGTAACAGGAATGAAGAGCGGCTTGCAAAAGACGTTATTGAAAGTCTAATAGTTTTTTGTGTGGAAACAGAATTGTGCGAAATGACATGTGATGCCATGCTGTGGTTAAAGATTCAATATGTTCCTATAGGATATCAGTTGAAGGCATTCCAAAAATCAAATTAGTGTAAAGATTGACAGTTGTATGTGCATTCAGGTGTGTGTTAGCAGGAATACTGTAACTGCACACGATCTGAAATGAATAGTGCCTCTAAACTTGAAAATAACTCTGTGGTCACAGCTAGAGAATATTCGACAGAGGTATGCAACCTCTGAAACATCCAGTGGAAGTTGTGATCATGACTGTGTCAAAAAAATAAAACTGTGTTGTATACTTGGAGCATAATTCTGCTGATGACAACGGAAATAGCATTTGCGTCAATTTCTCGCATGATAAATTATGTTATATGATACGATAAAGAAAAGGCGCTCAGTCAATTTTTTGCTATATGCTTTCTTAATACTTGAACATTCCAGCGCAATATACAGTGCCCTTCATTCAAATTGCCTTTGTATCTACCACATCCAAAGCAAATATTTTCTTAAGACTGTAGCAGCCAGAATGCCTAAAGAGGCCAGCTTCACAGAAGTTGGAGCCTTCAATGTGACAAGATCACACAGTTGTCAAACAGATGACAGGCTTCCCAAAGTGGACGTCTTGTTGCACATTAAAAACAACCCTGTTTTAATTTGTAATACGTGCAGCTGTATCATTATAGCAAGCACAGAAGAATGAATCACTTATATTCTTCATATTGGCAGTCAGAAAACATAGAATATCATTTCAGAGAAGTCTAATGCACTTAGCACAATGTATCGTATGCACAACTACATATACTGGAAAAATACTTTGCTCAAATGGCTCCAACACTTCCCTTTGAACAAAAATTTCTCAGGTACTGAATACTACACATCACAGGTTAGACCATGATGTTTCACTAACATCTGAAACTTGTCCTTATTGAGAGGCTTAGTTATGAGTTGTGACAACATTTCTTCTGTGCATAGACAGTTTATAGTTATATTTCCCTGCACCATGTGGTCTCCAATAAATTGATGGTTTCTGTCAAAATGTTTGGATTTCACACTGGTGACATTATAGTTGGCAACCTTAATAGCTCCCATGTTATGACAAATTATCACAGTTGGTTTTATTTTTGTAAGAGATTTTATTTCTCCCATCAGTGTTCTGACCCAAATAGCTTCCTGTATACTAGATGATAAGGCCATATATTCAGCTTTCACAGTGCTCAAAGCAACTGTCCTATATCTGTTCCATGACCAGGAAATCAAAGAAACTTTCAGTGATGGAGTGTCTGCTTTCCAGCTCATTTCCCCAGACTGCATCACTGTAGCCTCCTAAATTTACATTTGCCGTTTTAGAATGTTTCAGCTTATAATCAGAAGCTCCCTGTATACATCTGAATATTCTCTTCATTGCCATCCAACATATTTCTCTTGGATCACTATAAAACTTGCTTACAGAATTTGCAGTGTCTGGTGTGGAAGTCTGTGCTAAGTGCAGTAGACTTCCTACGACTTCTAAATACCGTACACTTTCATTATATTTCTTGTCCTCATCAGTGATTAAAATCTTTGCACTGCTTTCCATTACATTAGGGTAGAAACAGGCTTCCAATCTTCCATACCAAACTCTTGTAAACATTCTTCCATACCAAACTTTTCTAAGCTTTTTCTTGTATACAGAAATTGATTAATCCATAATTCGTCTCTGTTGGTACTTTTTAGAATCTTCATGCGTAAGTATTGGCTAACTTCACCTAAGTCATGCATATTGAATTCTGACTCTAACAGTTTAAAAAAAGCCATTTTATTTTCACTATTGGTCAAAACAAAAAAAATCGTCTACCTATGTGGACATAACTGTAATTTCATCCTATATATTTGGATCTGCTTTTGTCTGTAACATGCCGAGTTTTTTCAGTTTTATATAAACATTTATTCCAGCAATGGCCACTCTGCTTTAATTCATACACACCTTTCTTCAGAGGCCAAACTTCCCTTTTCCCTTGATAGGTCTTTTAACTTCATCTGCTGGGATCACATACATTTCCTCTTCCAGCTTTCCATTCAGACAGGCTGTTTTCATATCCATTTGATAAATTAATGATGAATATTGCACCAGTGGTCAGAAAGTCTCATAATAATCTATTTGTTTTTTCTGACAATATCCTTTAACTACCAATATGGGCTTGAATTTTGGTATCTCCCTCTCACAGTTTTTAATACTAAATACCAATATTGTTGTTAACAGCTTTTTATTTTCGAGTATGTCAACTCATTCATATGTATCATTATCCAAAATTGATTGTAATTTGATTTCAATTGCTTCTTTCCAACTCTGACCATTGTTACATGCCAAGGCTTCATCAACTGTGATGGGTTCACTGATGAAGGTTTGGGCAACATACATTTCATACTCTGCATATATTTTGATTTTGTTACATGTGTTAGAACGCCTTAAATTGACTTCTTCTATTGAATCTTCTTCTTCAGTTTCATTCTCAAGTAGCATGTCAGTTTGCTCTTTATCCTTATCTTCCTGTGTATCAGTTTGTATCTCTTTTCCAGCACCCTGCATCTTATATTTGATTGAATTACTATATTATTTTGAAGATTTTCATTTACTTTATGTTTAGAATCCCCTAAAAATACTACATCTCTACTGCTTATTATCTTACTACTCAAATGATTACAAAATCTGTATCCTTTTGAATCCTCACAGTAGCCAACAAAAATATATTTCTGAGATTTTACATTCCATTTACCTCTTAATGGTTTTGGAACCATGGCTTCACATTCAAAGACTTTTAAGTGTCTTAGGTCTAGTTTCTTCCCAGGCCATGCTTCATAAGGTGTCTTGTTTCTCATAGCTTTGGTAGGTGATGTGTTAATTAAGTACACCACAGTTGACAGGACCTCTGACTTAAAACACTTACATAGCTCTGTGTCACTTACCATACTTCTTGCCTCCTCTCTGAGAGGGATTATTACAAATGGTAGTCTGATGCTTGGTACCCATTTCATTCAACCAAACTGTTTGTATATTCTGGTCCATTGTGTGATGTAATAATTTTAATTTTCTTCTCCATTTGTCTTTCAACCATTTGACAATAAGCAGCAAATACATCAGTCATTTGAGCCTTGGTATTTGCAAAGTAAACATGAATGTATCTAGAAAAATCATCTATGAAGTTAGGAAATAGTAGTTACCTCATAAGGATTTATTCTCCAGAGGTCCACAGAGATCTGTATGAATGAATTGCAAGACCTCTGTAGATCTTCTTTGACTTGATTTGACAGTCTGGCCTGCTTCTCTTGCAAACGCACCTCACATTGTAAATTATTATTTCTGTAATTTTCCATCCCAATTGCCATATTCTCCAATAAGACCATACTTTTTCTTTTTAAATGTCCAAGTCTCCTATTCCTCAAGAAACCATTTGCAGCACAAACAGCATGATTTCAAGTTTCAGCAATATTTTGAATTGTGTTTAATTTGTAAATACCTCTTACATTAGTTGCAGTAGCTACAAATCGCCACTAGAGTCGATTATTTTGGCATTCTCTGTATCAAAGATAACCTTGTTACCCTTCATTACTATTACGCTTACTGAAAGCAAATTAGTTCTTCATACCATGTGCATCATTAACAATGACAATTTGTTTTTCCCTTTTCGTTAGTAAGTTAAGATCGACTTATCCTGCAAGTTCACACTTTAACTTAGACAACTTAACATATCATTCTAATGTCAGTCCTTCAAATGAAGATCATACGAAACTGATGTAGCTTCAATAATATGCACAGATGATCATGAATCTAGAAATCATTCTGCTTGGTCTTCAGTCGGTTCACTACAAGAATAAAACTCGGAAAGTGCTTTATCTTTACGAGTAGTATTCCTCTCAGGACTGCTAGAATTAACATGATCCTCTTCATTGCTACTTAACCTTTCGTTGCACTGTGATGAAAAATGCCCAGTTTTCTGGCATTTGAAGCATTTTATTGGCTTCTTCTTCTTGTACTTAAGAGTATAAGACCACCACTGTTTCTACCTTTGGCTCATTTTTCACGTCCTGTAGAATCTTTGCCTTCACGCTATCGCCCTGTAATGGGTATGCCCGAATTTTCCAATCATATGTGAATGTTTCTCTGGCAATCCAGCTAACAATAAAGTGCCAATCCATTCTTCTGCAATTTCAAAACAAATGTTCTTCAGACGATTTGAGATTGAAATCATTTTATTGACATATTCTTCCACGTGCTCAACCTTGTAGTTATCAGCTTACGAAGTAATCCTGCTTTTCTGGTTAAGCCTCTATCTTCAAATGTGTTTTTCAGTTTGTCCCATTCCTCCTTTGTTGATGTAGCCTTTCCTGTATGAACATAATTAACTTTATCAATCAAAAGGATTAGTTTTGATTTCGCTTTCCAGTCCTTAGCAGAAAAAATTGATTCCATAGGTTTCAATATACTATTTACAATGTCCCACAGGTCATCCAAATGCAAGTACATGTCAGCAGCAAATTTTCAGTTTGCAAATTCTTGCGACCTACGAGCTGCTCGATTTGTGGTATCTGTGTTTTACTCCTATTAATAGCCACTTTTATTCAGTGTACACACAAAGTAGCTTTATACAAAGTTCTGCGCCCTTTTATATAAAAGCATGTCAGCATAAAATTTATTATTTCACTTTAACTCAGTGCTGGGCGCATACAGCGCAGCGAAATGATGTGGAAAAACTACTTAGGGACAAAATAAAACTTACGTTTTACTAACACATGAACACATTTTACATATAGACTACACTCAAGAGCACACTGCCAATCAATAATCATAGAATATAATTTCAGGGAGGTCTAATCACTCAGCACTATGTATCCTATGCACAACTATACACACTGTAAAATACTTTGTTCATGTAGCTCCAACAATTACAAGTTGTAAAACTGCAAGTGCTTGTGCCCAGACATGTTTTTCACTGGATGCAATGAAAGAATGTTTCTCACTCTGCCAACCGAGTGAGGTGGCGCAGTGGTTAGACACTGGACTCGCATTCGGGAGGACGAGGTTCAATCCCGCGTCCGGCCATCCTGATTTAGGTTTTCTGTGATTTCCCTAAATCGCTCCAGGCAAATGCCAGGATGGTTCCTTTCAAAGGGCACGGCCGACTTCCTTCCCCGTCCTTCCCTAATCCGATGAGACCGATGACCTCGCAGTCTGGTCTCTTCCCTTAAAACAACCAACCACTCTGCCAAATGCAGGTGCCACTAGAATGCTAGAACTGTTGTAGCTTCAGTTACTTATGAATTCTCAGTAACACCAGTTATAACGCCTCCCTTGAAACGAAATGTTGGATTAATATAAATATTATCCAACTGTAAAATACATTTTCTTTCCTCTTTGGGCAATCTGGCTGCTACAGCCTTAAGAAAACGACAATACTTGACTTATTTTCTGCTGAAATGTTTATAGAAGCAATAAGTTTTTGGATTTGGTTTGGATGTTGTAGATACAGAAGACAGTTTGAACAAAGAGCACTGTATGCTGCACTGGAGTGTTCAAATATTTTAAGATAGAGTATAGAAAGATATTGGCCTAGAACCTCTTCTTTTTCATACAACATAGCATAATTTTTTCACACAGAAATTTACACAAATGCCGTTTCTGTTGTCATCAGCAAAATTTTGCTCTACATATACAACACAGTCTCTTACTTTTATGACACAATCATGCTCACAACTTTCACCAGATGTTTCAATGGTTACATACCTCTACTTAATGTTCTCTAATTGTGACCACAGAGTTATTTTCAGGTTTAGAGACACTGTCCATTTCAAATCGTGGGTACTTACAGTATTATTGCCAACACACACCTGAATACACATACAATTGTCAATCTTTATACTAATTACATTTTTGAAATGCCTTCCACTGATACCCTATAGAAACATACAGAATCTTTAATCACAGCACGGCATCACAAGTCACTTTGCACAATTCTACCTATAGTTTTACACAAATATGTAAAACTTTTAATAGGCCCTAACATCTTCTGCAAGCCACTCTTCATTCCTGTTACGAAGATCTTCCTCTTGCTTTCGTCTGGATATTTTCTAGAGTCAGATTTGGACAGTTTGTTTAAACACTGCTGTAGATTGGCGAAAATTCTTGGTATTGCGCCGTCTCTTAATTTTAGTGGAGCTCTTGGGCATTTCTTCTTGTTTCCTAGCACATCTTTAAATATACCGTATCAATGTTTATTACATCCATTTCTTCGAAATACTTAGCACAGACCACAGATCTCTTGGAAGGTAATCAGTCTTTTCTCAGAATGGCTTTTAACCGTTCTTGATGCATACCTGTATCTGTAGGAAATCGGAATACCGTTATATAGCTTTTATCGCCACTGGATCTGTAATTGCTTGAGCATCCTGGGACACAACACTTGTCTATCATTTAAAAAATACCATTAAATTAATGGTAATTCAATAATTCACATTTCCTGTAGATAACAAACTACTCTTCACTAACATGTTTACCATGTGACTTTACTCTTACATTACATTTACACTTCGTTTCTATAAGAACATACCAGTCATAAAACTCACCTTTATAAACAGACCAGCGCTCTATGGACGCCTAGAGTAAAAGTTTTTACAAAAGTAGAAGATTTCATAGCAAACGAAGCCAAACCTTCACAATGCGCGCAGAACTGCACAGTTCAGTAGACCGCCTTCACAGCGTTGTCACTTCTCAGTTCTCATTCCTCCGGTTTGCGTAATCTGTAAAGAGAGCTATGGCTATGCGGTATGGACTGGAATGTCTCGATCTAACGCATTCGTGTGATCACGACCAGTCCTGGCCGTAACTCAAACGAAGCTACTCTTCCCGGGAAACTAGCGTGAAGTCATGAAGTGAATTGATGCTGAAGTTCCGTGAAGTGTGAATCGACCTTAATTTGGCGTTTTGGATAAAATCTCTGCCTTGTTTGTAAAATATAAACACCAAACACGTCTGCCACAATGTTACACATGTTTGTTGTTTGTATTAAGAAACAAAAGGAAGGATGACATATAGGATTAGATACATATTGACGCCCTGGTATCGCACTGGATCTTGTACATGATAATGCATGTTTTGAGATAGCAAGGAACTGAGGTGAAATGGACTATCAGAAATACAAGATTGAGAAGGTACAGAACTTGAATCAGTCAGTATTGCATTAGATGACTTGGAATAGCCCAGTGATAAACAAACCGAGTAGCTAAGTTTTGTTTTTGACAACTTGTGATATATATTGTTGGTGTAAAGTTTCGTAGTGTGCACGTAAGCCACTGGACTCGTCTTAAATGAGGAAACAAAGTAATTCTATAGATTTAGAATTTTCGATTGTTAACATTACGGAGTTACAGTTACACATTTCAGAAATATCTGCAATTCTGTCAAATTATGGGACTTGTTCTTATTATTTAGCCGTTCCCTTACCGTAATTTCGCAGTACTGATTGCCGTTGTTAGAGGTTACTATTTGAAATTACAATTTATTTTGCTTCAGACATATTGCACAAGTATAGGGGAAGTAATACCTATGCTTTCATTGATGTACAGATCTCGCCTCTGTAATCTAAATACGCTATTGAAACTTTAAACTTCGGTAACCATGTGGATCAAATTAGGCGCGGTAGGCTACGCCAAGTTAATAAGGCTTTGCATGGTTTTGTTGATTGTTTATTTGTATGTGTTGCATTGCACATATTTTCTAACAACTAGAATTTTTAGTGGATGAGGATGCGTTGCACATTAAAAGCATAAAAGCCAATTCACATGTGTACATGGAAAAAGTATAGATAAAAATATAAATTCTTAAAAAGTTGCTACGGCTAAAAAAGTAAAGCAAAAACGGAAACAGCTCACATTGTGAGATATATTTCCCCTTCTATTAATGATTAGTGCACAGAAAGAACAACTGTCAGTGAGCCTCCCAATGTATTCACCAATCTTCAGAATTTTAACAGCATTATCGTCGTCGTGCAGCCGGCTGTTTTGGCTGAGCGGTTCTAGGTGCTTGAGTCCGGAACCGCGCGACCACTACGGTCGCAGGTTCGAATCCTGCTTTGGGCATGGATGTGTGTGATGTCCTTAGGTTACTTAGGTATAAGTAGTTCCAAGTGCTAGGGGACTGATGACCTCAGATGTTTAGTCCCATAGTGCTCAGAGCCATTTGAACGTCATGGTGCACATCATCTCTGTTCTATCATCTGACTTCACTGAAGCTGGATGGCCAACCCATGACACTTGTGCTAACTAAACTAAACTGCAAATACACAGCTGATCGTCCTTTTGATAATTCTATCACAAATGGAAAAAAACACAATATCCTATGACTATAATATCAATTAATCACTATTGGAATAGGCCAACTCCTGCAAATACCTGGGTGTAAAGATTTGTAGGCATGTGAAATGGACTGATCACATAGGCTCAGTCATGTGTAAAACAGCCAGTAGATTTCAGTTTATTGGTGGAATGCAAAGGAGATTGCTTACATATCACTCATGTGACCCATTATGGAATTTTGCCCAAGTGTGTGAGAACCATACCAGATATGACTAACTGGGGATATAGAACGTTTGCAGAGAATAGCAGCACAAATGGTCACATATTTGTTTGACACATGGGAGAGGGCCACAGAGATGCTGAAGAAACAGCGCTGACAGACTGATGAAGGTAGATGTAAACTGTCCTGAGAAAGTCTGCTTCCAAAGTTCACGAACAGCTTTAAATGATGATTCTAGAATATACTACAACCATGTACTTATCACTCACATAGGGATCATGAGCACAATATTAATTACAGCACACACAGAGACATTTGAACAATAATTCTTCCTGCTCTCATTATGTAAATGGCATGAGAAGAAACCCTAATAACTGGTACCATAGGGTGTATCCTCTGCCACACACTTCACAGTGGTTTGCAGGGATTAGATGTAGATGTAAGGAACACAGCCAAATTAGTGATCCCCAAGAACATGCTAAACTACTGTTCTGTAAGCTACCTCTGGATTCTTTCAATGAACCTCACTTCTGGTATATGTTTTATTTGCAGTGAGTTTTATGCGGACAGTCTCCTTAAATCGCTCCAAATGCCTTTTTACAAATAGTTAATAGTTTTGTAATCAGACTAAAAGGGATCGCTCCACCTGTTTAGACATAGCACTTGATACTTGTTTTTGCTGAGCATCACCTGTGAGACCTTGCACTAAGCACAGACAGCATAACATAAGACCAACACACGAGACATTTCATATAAGGCCCCACACCATGTTGTCTGCTTCCACCATGCAGTAGCACTACCCAAGTGCTGCTGAAGTACTGGGTATCATTCATGTTTTTCTTTCGCCGTTAAAATATCTTTAAGCCAAATATCTCACTACACAAATTTGGGACCACTTTATTACAATGTAAAAACCATTTTATTTGTAATGATAAGCAATACCAACAATTTCTGTTGCCACTAGGCATCATATAAAACATGCACTGAGCAGTATGTTTTTAAGCTTACTCCATTGATAACATTACAAAATAATTTAGCATTTATCTGCTGAAACACCGGATGAAATGTGCCTGATGCCTCATAGTAGGGACTCTCTCTTGCATTACTACCCATAGCTACTTTCCCATGTGATGATTTTTCCCCTGTTATGATGAACATCCTGCATTCGACAAAGCAGGTCGAATTATGTGTGAATGTACTTTGTTTAATTGACAACAGGGTTATTCCATGTCAAGTGGCCCAAGGGCCCCCGCTCGACCGTCTCAAATTTCGATGAAATTTTTACAGGATGTACATATAGACCTTACACGAAGCACTGCCAAATTACAGCTTCATAAGTAGTATGGTGGGGCCACCAGCCACCTTTTCGCAAAGGCTCGTTTTTTTGACATTGCGACTGAAATGAATAAATGATCAGCTTTGTTTTACCATTGTTCAGGATCTAAGAGACCTGTCTTGCTGAAACTCTGTGATCCTGTTCAACTTTTTGGGTACAATAGCTTAGTTGTAGTACAAAAGGCGAAGCTATGGTAAATTCATCATAGTGTGCTATCAAAGTGGCTCATAAATCTTGTTGTACCAAATTTTGACTATACTTAATTGCGTGTTATCTACTGAAAGAATAACTTTCTGAAGATGACTGCAAGCTGTCAGCATGTCATAAAGCTCTGCAAGTGGCATCCAGATTACTCAAATAATAACTGAGTTATCTGAGCTCACCTTGTCTGATCAGAAAAAGTTGTTTTTATTTTGGAGACAGACCAGTTTAGTGTCAACAGTGTTTAGTGTCAACAATGGAGTTTAGTAACAAGCTTCAACAATCAGTCTGAAGCACACTATTGTGTAGTGAAGAGTGTTCAGATGTTGTGTGTGCCTATTTAAATGATGTAAAGTGTGTTGTCATTACTGGATAAACATCTTTTTTCAGTAAGTAAAAATTATTTCAAGGTGCGGGGTGACTCTTTAGAAATGTTTGTGAGGTTATTTATTTTTTTCTATTGTATTCTCAAGGAATTTCCCATTATCTGTGATTGTTTAATATTTTTCAGTTGAAAATATACACCACTTCCACTTTATCTAATATTGAAACAACGGCAATTGGAAGCATAAATGTAATTGTAGTGTAATGGATATCAGTGGGGTTTCAGTACCATGTGTCATTGGTTCTTCAGATAATTCTACATGTCATCTGAAAACATACACACATCAACAAGGCTTCATTCTACTCAAAGAATTTTCAGTAGAGCAAAAGGAATTAATAAACTAAAGAAGTGAGATATGTCTTACTGAAAATGCACAAACATGTTTTCATCACAAAGCAATACTTTTGGACAAATATGACTTTCTACAGAGGTCTGTTAATCCTTTTGGTGCAAAGAACCATTCTGTTAAAAAGGGTTGACGGATTGTCAATGTGGAAACAGCAAAACAATTGCAAGCTGTGACTAAGAGCTAATGTGAAACCTGGTCAGATACCTGTCCAACTTGCAGAAAACAATTTTTAGCAGTGAAGGCAGAAAAACAACAGTCAACTTCAAACCAGTCAGAGTATGAAGCATATCCAGAAGTATCAATCAACTCAAGTCTAACTGCTTTGGGATCTCCCCTCTAAAATTTCAGAGTGTATCAAAAAGGGATGTGAAAGGTTATGTAAAATGAAAAATAAGGCTCAAGAGGCAATTGCGAATAACATTGCTGCTGCTGGAGGATTTGCCCCAAAAGATCTTCAAACACCTAGTACAAGCAAGACAAGTCCTGATTGTGCAGATTATAAGCAGCTGATTAAAGAATTGAGAGAGAAGTTGCAATTGTCAAGGCAGCCTGAAAAATTGCAAATACTGACATAAATACCACAATGCTGGACTATAAAAGAGACAATGCAAGAATCTGGTGTTTGAGAGAGGATGGTAAAAACAGCTAGGAAGTTGCAGGCAGAAAAGGATACATTAGCTCTGCCAAAGAACAAGTTTGGCAAGAAGATGCCGTAAAAAAAAGAGTTGTAACATTTTTTTTTCAGAATGAAGAGTTAAGCCGAATTTGTCCAGGCAAAAAAGATTGTGTATCAATTAGAATAGAAGGAAAGAAAGTTTTGATGCAAAAATACCTTCTTCTGAATAATTCGAAAGAAATGTTTGCTGCATATTGATTTCAGCATGGGCCTGAAATTGGATTTTCCAAATTTTGTGAATTGAGGCCATATTGGTGCATCACTGTGGGTGCTGCAGGGACCCACTCAGTCTTTGTTTGCACTTTGCATCAAAATGTGAAACTGATGCTTGCAAGCACTCCAATTAAAGAAGATTATAAGAGTCTGACTGCTAAAACAGTGCGTGATTTGGAATCCAAAGACTGCATGCTTAATTACTGTGAAATCTGTCTGGGAAAAGAACTACTGGAACAGTTTTTAGAAAGTAGTTTTGAAGACAGTGATCCAGATGGTACCATTGAGTTCAAACAGTGGGTGCCCACTGACAGAGGTACATTAGAAACCAAGCAGATGACCACCGAGGATTTTATTGAAGATCAGATTTCAAAAATTTACAGGGTTATTACAAATGATTGAAGCGATTTCACAGCTCTACAATAACTTTATTATTTGAGATATTTTCACAATGCTTTGCACACACATGCAAAAACTCAAAAAGTTTTTTTAGGCATTCACAAATGTTCGATATGTGCCCCTTTAGTGATTCGGCAGACATCAAGCCGATAATCAAGTTTCTCCCACACTCGGCGCAGCATGTCCCCATCAATGAGTTCGAAAGCATCGTTGATGCGAGCTCGCAGTTCTGGCATGTTCTTGGTAGAGGAGGTTTAAACACTGAATCTTTCACATAACCCCACAGAAAGAAATTGCATGGGGTTAAGTCGGGAGAGTGTGGAGGCCATGACATGAATTGTTGATCATGATCTCCACCATGACCGATCCATCGGTTTTCCAATCTCCTGTTTAAGAAATGCTTCTGCTTTAGCCTTTTCCATAAGATTTTCCAAACCTTCGGCTGTGGTACGTTTAGCTCCCTGCTTGCTTTATTCGTCGACTTCCGCGGCTACGCGTGAAACTTGCCCACGCGCGTTCAACCGTTTCTTCGCTCACTGCAGGACGACCCGTTGATTTCCCCTTACAGAGGCATCCAGAAGCTTTAAACTGCGCATACCATCACCGAATGAAGTTAGCAGTTGGTGGATCTTTGTTGAACTTCATCCTGAAGTGTCGTTGCACTGTTATGACTGACTGATGTGAGTGCATTTCAAGCACGACATACGCTTTCTCGGCTCCTGTCGCCATTTTGTCTCACTGCGCTCTCGAGCACTCTGGCGGCAGAAATCTGAAGTGCGGCTTCAGCCGAACAAAACTTTATGAGTTTTTCTACGTATCTGTAATGTGTCGTGACCATATGTCAATGAATGGAGCTACAGTGAATTTATGAAATCGCTTCAATCATTTGTAATAGCCCTGTACAAACTTTCCACTTATCATTATGTTGCAAAGCACCAGAGCAAGCACCTAAAATGCATAAAAGAAAGCTGTAAGCTAACTGAACCGATATTATTAATGGACTTCGCTAAAATTTTTTCCTTCATTGTCCAGGATGCAGCTCAAGGTTTTCACTGGAATAACAACCAAGCAATTTTGCACCCATTCGTTGTGTACTTCAGAAATAACTCGGACATCAGCTGCTGTATAATAAGTGAACTCCTGAAACATGATGCAGTTGCTGTTCATGCTTTAATAGTGAAATTAATAGAAGATCTAAAGTGTCTCCTTGGAAAAATCACACACATTTACTACTTCAGTGATGAGTCAGCAGCGCAGTACAAAAACTTCAAAAATTTTCTGAACCTCTGCCACCATCAAAATGACTGGAATGTCAGCTGAGTGGAACTTTTTTGCTACAAGCCATGGAAAATCTCCATGTGATGGAACTGGAGGAACTGCAAAGCACCTGGCAGCAAGAGCAAGTCTTCAAAGACCAACTGAGGACCAGATTTTGACACCAACTGATTTGTTTAAATACTGTACAAAGAATATCAGAGGAATCCAATTCATTTTTGTTTCAAAAGAAGAAATTGAAACATTAAAAACTGAGCAGGAAGCAAGATTCAAAAATGGCTGCACAGTATCAGGAACAAGAGAGAATCACCATTTTGTGCCATTAAATGAAAAGCAAGTGTGTATTAGAAGAGTATCCAAAGAAACAAATTTTTTTGTGGCAAATGTTGACCAAAGTCAAGCAACAATTTCATTCAGAAATATTTCAGCCTTACAACCGGCCCAATATATTGCCTGTATGTATGATGGAAAATGGTGGATTGGTAATGTGTCTGAAGTTTCAGAAGAAGAAAATGATGTTTTAGTCAGTTTCATGCACACCAATGGACCTGCACATTCGTTCTATTGGTCAGCTAGGCAGGATGCTTGTTGGATTCCAAACCAACACATTATTTCTGTCTTTCCAGCTCCATCAGCAACAAGAATAGGCTGACATTATAGCTTGTTAGAATCAACTGTAATTGCTATTAGTAACAAATTTCAGCAAATGAATTAAAAAGAACTGAAATATTTGGCTTGTGAACCATAAAGAGTATGACTGGTATATGTATTTTTTAATGTAATATAAATGTAAGTTTATTTGTTATGACAAGATTTATGGGCCACTTTGATAGCACACTATGATGAATTTACCATAGTCTGACCTTTTGTTTTACAGCTAAGATATTTTACCCATAAAGTCGAACAGGATCACAAAGTTTCAGTATGGCAGGTCTCTTAGATTCCAAGTAATGGTAAATCGAAGTTGAACGTTTATTCATTTAAGTCGCAATGTTGAGAAATGTAATGTAATGAAAATATAAGTTTATTTGTTCTCAAATGCAAAGTCACCAAAAGAAAAACAACTATTTCTGATCAAACAAGGTGAGCTTTTTTCAATGGTGCCGAGAAAAATCAAATTTGAGTGATCTGATTTGAGATATGACCGTTTGAAAGTGAGCCAAAATTGACTGATTAAATTTTTTAGCACACTTTGAACTTCGGTAACTCATTTATTATTTGAGCAATCTGGGTGCCACTTGCAAAGCTTTGTCACATGCTGGCAGGTTGCGGATAACTAAAGTATTAGCTTCATAAAGGTACTCTTTCAGTAGATACAAGGCAATAAAATATAGCCAAAATTTGGTATGAAAGATTTATGAGCCACTTTGATAGCATACTATGATGAATTTATCATAGTTTGACTTTTTGTACTACTACTCAGTTATTGTGCCCAAAAAGTTGAACAGGATCACAGAGTTTCAGCAAGACAGGTCTCTCAGATCCTGAACAATGGTAAAACAAAGTTTATCATTTATTCATTTCAGTCACAATGTCAAAAAACGAGCCTTTACAAAAAGGTGGCTAGTGGCCCTACCATAATACTTATGAAGCTGTAATTTGGCAGTGCTTCGTGTAAGGTCTGTATGTACATCCTGCAAAAATTTCATCTAAATTGGAGATGGTCAAGTGGGGAGCTTGCCTAAATTTAGGCCACTTGATGTGGAATGACCCAACAGTGAGGAATTATATAAAATGTCTTCCAGAAGTTCTGGAATGCATCATTAACCTGAGCACTGCTAACGTCTGTAATTCTTACTGGAAAGCTATAATGATGTGTATTCTATGTCACAGTGTGCCAGTCTGTATATGGCAAGCATATTCATGTAATGTGATGTCGTGCAATTTGTAGAGTTGCCTCTTTCGCTGTGAGTTAAAATTCTTAAAACTACCCTGCTTTTAACTACACAGTATTAAAATTCACTGTCTTACCAAAAGAAGAGAAGCACCCAGAAGAGGAGGAGAATTGAAATCAAACTGCATGGGTTGAGAGGTTGTGATGTTACTTCAGTTACACGCATCAAAAAAAGTTTTGCATCACCCCAGTTCCCAGAAATCCTGAAGATAGATGTTGACTGTGGGTATTGTATCACAGACACAGTCCCTTTGACTGGTTAGAGCTGTCACTAAACCCACACAAAAATGTGAACAGCCATGCATGAGCAGCGCCTATTACACGGAGAGGGTCCGACAGCCTATCAGTTCCAGTCATTCCACCAGGAAGGAGGTACACGGCTCATAATGTCTGTAGTTCAACCATGGCTAGACGGTCAATAATGTGGTTTGATCGAATCCGCATTGTTATTTTGTGCCAGAAAGGGTTCTCAACAAGGGAGGTGCCCAGGCATCTCGGAGTGAACCAAAGTGATGTTCGGACATGGAGGAGATACAGAGAGACAGGAACTGTTGATGACATGCCTCGCTCAGGCCGCCTAAGGGCTACTACTGCATTGGATGACCACTACCTACAAATTATGGCTCAGAGGAACCCTGACAGCAATGCCACCATGTTCAGTAATGCCTTTCATGCAGCCACAGGATGTCGTGTTATGACTCAAACTGTGCACATAGGCTGCATGATATGCAACTTCGCTCCCAACGTCCATAGCGAGTTTCATCTTTGCAACCACAACACCATGCAGCGCGGTACAGATTGTCGGAGATGTGTTTGGAGGCAGCCTTATCAGGCTGAACACATTAGACACACTGCCCAGTGAGTGCAGCAAGGTGGAGGTTCCCTGCTGTTTTGGGGTGGTATTATGTGGGGCTGACATGCGCCGCTGGTGGTCATGGAAGGTCCCGTAACGGCTTTACGATACGTGAATGCCATCCTCCGACTGATAGTGCAACCACATCGGCAGCATATTGGCGATGCATTCATCTCCATGGATGACAATTTGCACCCCCATTGTGCACATCTTGTGAATGACGTCCTTCAGGATAATGAGATTGCCCAACTAGAGTGGCCAGCATGTTCTCCAGACATGAACCCTATCGAACATGCCTGTGATTGAAAAGGGCTGTTTATGGATGACGTGATCCACCAACCACTCTGAGGGATCAGTCTCAAATCGCCATTGAGGAGTTGGACAGTCTGGACCAACAGTGCCTTGATGTACTTGTAGATAGTATGCCATGACAATTATAGGCATGCATCGATGCAAGAGGATGTGCTACTGGGTATTAGAGGTACCAGTGTGTACAGCAATCTGGACCACCACCTCTGAATGGTGGTACAACATGCAATGTGTGGTTTTCATGAGCAATAAAAAGGGGCGGAAATGATGTTTATGATGATCTCTATTCCAATTTTCTGTACAGGTTCTGGAACTCTCGGAACCAAGGTGATGCAAAATGATTTTTGAGGTGTGTATTATAAAACTGAGTCAAATTTGCAAAGAACTTGGCAGTATCAGTCCACTTGTCGGTATGACGCTGCACCTCCTCTGGTGTGTATGATTGCACTGATTCGGCTGGAAAGGCTGTTATAATACACTGTATCCTCTCCTGAGCCACCTGGCCCGCAACTGTTGTAACTAGTTGTTGATATTCTGGACACTGGCAATGGGACAGATTTTATGTCCGAGCTGGTCCCACACATTCTATCAAGGACAGATCTGGGGTCTTGATGGCCATGGAAGTACCGCGATGTCACACATACAGTTAATACAGTCGTGCCATTTGTGGATGAGCGTCATCATGTCAAGAAAGTCACTATCATACCATCGCACAAGAGGTAACTCTTGAGGGTGAAGGATAGCCATGATGTACTATCAGAGATCCCTCATTGACCATTAGTAGTGACCTAAAGTGGTATTCAATGGCTCTTTGCTCTGTGACACCAGGAGTAACACTGCTAGGCATCTCCAAAACACTGGAGAATGGGACTTTACCAATGCTGCCACCATTCTCATCAGTAATGATTATTCAGAGTAGTGCAGAACTGCAATTCCATTGATGAACACAGTGTGACTCCATTCATCAGCAGCTGTTTGTGTTTTGGTGGTAACGGCAGTGTATGCAAGGGGGCCTAATTCCCTAGCCTAGCTCTTCTAGTCTATGACCAATTGTGCAAGATTGCACAGAATGTTGCAGGGAGTCCATTAGATGTTCTTGGGTGGCAGGTGCAAATGTGAAGGACTTAGAATGTGCTTGGTGCACAGTATGGTAATACATGGTTGACTGGAATCTTGACAATGAGTATACCTGCCCTCATATTCGGGTGCAGTCCAGCTTTGGGCCAGTCACATCCTCGTGCTCACAAATATGGTTGTTGTGAGATTCAACGTGCCAGTCAAACGGAGATTGACAAAGAGGCCCCTTTTGAAGTCTGTCAGGTGCTAATAACTCTGTCCCACACAAGTACATGACATCTCCATGTCGCTGGCAGTGATCATTCAACATCGTACACTGTTAATGCCCCTTATATACCCTACAGGTCCGAAACAACACTGATGCACTCTGATGATTGTTCTAGCTGTCACAGGAATTGCAGCTCTAGTCATTTATCTATGTACTGATGGTATGTAAGTTACAATTACATCCTACTATATCTTCTGGAGGTAATTCTGTGTCAATTCAACACAGCACTCAACCCAACATACTCGGATTTCTTTCAGATTTAGTGATCCAGATAAGAGATAGAAAACTACCAATTTGCAGAGTTATATGACAATTGTGAAGAAAGCTACAGGTCTGCAAAGTTGAAAATTGTGTGACATTTGCATGCATATCTCAAAACACCCTATCTCCAGCTTTTCTGAAAAAAATATATTGTATTGCTCCAGTATGTTACTATAAACATGGTAAACAATAAGATGGCACGCCAGTGGCATCATACCCAAAAACTTATTTCATCTACATTAATACACTAGCAAAATGCAGTAAGTGTTTGTGTATCAATTCTTTTTATTTTTTTATTTTTATTTATTTATTTATTTTTTTCCAGAACAGCATCCAATTGCAGCTACTGTTATTCTGACCAATTGGTGAACATTTCTTGTGGTCGACAGCCAATTAGAGACTTTTATTTCAACCCAATCATCATTAGCTTGTTTCATGGATGTATTCAACCTGCAGTCTATAGTTGTTTTAGTATTTAGTAGCAGTTTGCAAAAAAAGTGGATTTCACATCAAAATTGTATTGTTGCAATCCACTTAAAGAAGAAGGCACACAAGAACACAGAAGAATTTGAGGAATGTTCAGGAGTGGATGGTAAAAAAGTGTACCAATGTATTGGTAAATGGAAAAATTTGCAGCAGATGTAGAAACCAAATATCAAAAAACTAATCCGTACCTGCAAGTGATGTCTCAGCTGTGCTAGGTATTCCACAGAAAATTTAAGTGAGGGTGAAACAGCATCATATCTGGCACATGATTCTTTAAATACTACCCTTCAGTATATAGGTGAATCTGCTGTGAAGAAAAGAGGCTTCAGAGTGAGGTAAAGTACTCATAGCAAAAACTGTAAAAGGTTGCCTCAATGTTGGAGCATATTTACGTGACACAACTGGAAAAAAAAGAGTAGGAAAGAAATGAAGAAAGAGAAATCTCATAGCCTGGCTGAAAGATAAGTTTCACAATTCAGACTCTGTGTGACAAAATACAAATTTTGACAGTACTTCCAAAGATCTGGAGTATAGGGAAAACCTTCAAAGAATTTTCCACTTTGGATTACACAGTTTGAAGAGAGAAACAGTAGGTAGCAGAACATGATACGCTAATGACACAAGACCAAAGCCACGTAAGACATTGTGTGGGAAAACTGTTCAATGTTTAAGTAATTTTTGCTGTGATCATCATGTGTGCTGTGTGATACCAGGAAGAAAAGACTTATGTGTCTGTAAAAGAAAATTGAATTAGAGAACACAAGCAGAAGCAGCTAGTGTTGCACAGTCTGGAGGAATTATATGCATATTTCACATATACATGCCCAGATGTAAATACTGGATTCTCAAAATTTTGTGAGTTGCAACCAAAAATCACTGTGTTCTTACAAATGCCAGTGTGATCCATACTGTTTGTCTCTGTGCTTCACACCAGAATTTTAAGTTAAATGTTAGCACACTGGACTTGCATTCGGGAGGACGACGATTCAATCCCGTCTCCAGCCATCCTGATTTAGGTTTTCCGTGATTTCCCTAAATCGCTTCAGGCAAATGCCGGAATGGTTCCTTTGAAAGGGAACGGCCGATTTCCTTACCCATCCTTTCCTAACCCGAGCTTGTGCTCCGTCTCTAATGACCTCGTTGTCGACGGTACGTTAAAAAACACTAACCTAACCTTTAAGTTAATGACTGGAGGGTGTAGCCGGTTGGAGTGGTCGAGCGGTTCTAGGCGCTACAGTCTGAAACCGTGCGACCGCTACGGTCGCAGGTTCGAATCCTGCTTCAGGCATGGATGTGTGTGATGTCCTTAGGTTAGTTAGGTTTAAGTAGTTCTAAGTTCTAGGGGACTGATGACCACAGCAGTTAAGTCCCATAGTGCTCAGAGCCATTTGAACTGGAGGATGTAAAGTGAAAGAACTAACAAAGTGTGAAGGACACAAATTACCAACATACAAGCACTGTGCAGCATTTGTTTAATGGAATCCTGCACTTGCAGCATGTTTCTTAGGTGCATGTCCCTACTGTCCAAGTGTGACAAGACTGACTGATTATCTGTTTGGTACAAACAGCATTAATGAAATTACATATAAGTGTTGTTTAAGAACAGGCAGGGAAGTTCTAGAGATTGTAACAAAATCAGTGTATGATTTCAAGAAGTTTTTTTGCATCAAGTTTACAACAGCTTCTACCACATTCATTTAATCACCCAGCAGCAGTCACATTTCTTTAAAATCACTAAAGAACTCAAAGCAAGTGACTATCTTGTTGTTTGTGATTTTGAACAGAATTACACCTTCGCCATTCAGGATGAAGTATAAAGATTTCATGGGAATAATTCAGAGGTTACAATTCACCTATTTGTTGCTTACTACAGAGAGACACATACTAATGAAATATACCACGTGTTATATGTGGAAGTATCTGACTACCTCCAGCATGATACATTGTGTTTGTACCGGGTCTGTTCGAAAAATTCCAGAACTGTGTTGTCAGAATTTTTCTGCACTTATGTTCTATTTATTGTGCATGGTCTCCTTCAAAATACTCTCCTTCACAATTGGTACACCGCTTCCAGAGCCGTTCCCACTTCTGGAAGCAGTCTTGGTATGCCTCTTGCTGGAATGCATGAAGTGCCATCTGTGAACTTTCTATTTTGTCTGTTGTTGCAAATCTTCGTTCTTTCAACAGGTTTTTCAACTGTGGAAATAAAAGAAAAAGTCCACAGGGGTCAGGTCTGGAGAGTACGGAGGATGAGGCAGCACAGTGATTTCATTGTTTGTGCAATAGTCATGCACCAACAGCAATGAATGTGTGGATGCAGTGTCGTGATGCAAGAGCCATGAATTGTCTTGCCACATTTTGGGCTGTTTCCTTCTCACATTTTCTTGTAGGTGTCGCAACACATTCCAATATTACCACTGATTAACAATTTATCCCTGTGGCACGAATTTGTGATGAACTAATCCTTCAAAGTCAAAGAAAACTATCAGTATGGCTGTGGCATTTGACGTGACCTGATGAGCTTTTTTCTGATCATGGAGAACCTTTCCCGACTCAATGTGAAGATTAAACCTTGGTCTCAGTATGACTTAAGTACTCATACTGTAGGCTTCCTGCATCATTTGGTGTGTTTCTGTAAAGGTTTTCTTGAATTTCACGCAAAATTTAAGGCAGACATGTTGTTCCTCTAACTCTGCCATTTCGAAATTAACAAACTGTGTGACACAACTTTCTACTCAATACAGCACTAACAATAACTAACAGACATACAACAATGAAACTTCTGGCAGTTACACATCAAACACAGGTCTGAGCAGGGATGCAAACCACATTTCGCTCCAGCACACCGTTGGCGCAAAATTACGAATGTTACAGAATTTTTTGGACAGACCTCGTATTCTGTCTAGTGTAATTTTATTAATTTCTTAAAATGTCACTTTCCAACTCCAATGCACATTTATTACTTTTTGGATAGATATGCTGCTCAGTACAAAAACAGAAAGAATTTCAAGAATCTGTCATACCATCAGGAAGATTTTTATGTTTCAGCAGAATGGCAGGACGCTTTGATGTTTCAGCAGAATTTGGTACAGAACACAGTGTAGGACCTTGTGAGAGGGTTGCAGGGATTTTAAAGAGATTAGCCACACTTGCCAGCCTCTTGCGACCTCATGAAAACCATACTTTGATACCACATAGTTGTTTCAGTGGTGCAAAGAAAATATTCCTTCATGTGTCTTCCAATATACATCAGCTTCCCATCATGATGAAGATATTGTCAAGATGAAGCAAAATTTCAAGTATATAAGAACAATTCCAGGCACCCAGAAGCTTCATTGTGTAATACCTATTAACAAAAGTGTAGTAAAAACAAAGGGATATTCTGCTTCTTTAACAAGCAGAAAAGAGAGTCAGTGATTGCTGTGGTGACTGAAATGCTGTAAGACATATATGGATTTGTTGCCTGTATGTTTGAAAGTCACTGGTGAGTTGTGTATGTATTGCAAACTTATGAAGTATAGGCCAGTTTCTTGCATCTGCATGGACCACCTCCATCATTTGTGTTTCCTGCCAAACTTGACACTTGTGTTATCAGAAGATGTGACATTCTCACAAAAGTGGATCCAGTGACACCAACTAGAAGGATGTACAGTCTCTCTGCATCAGATGAGGTGAACATTAACAATTTAAATGGAGACTTGTGAGAGGAGATTTTACCACATTTCATTGCCTTTTCATTCAAACTACACTGTAAAAGATTCATAACAACACTAAATAATATAAACATATTTTTACATAACATTATGTATAAATTGCACTTTTTAATAATTTGGGTTTCATATTTATGTGCTACCTCCTGCATTTTGATAGTGTACTTATGCTGACAACATAAATTTTTGAGTATGATACCTTTAGTTGAAATCTTGATATATGCTGTGTTTATAGTAACACATTGGAGCAGTACATTATATGTTTTTCAAAAAAATTGAAAATGGGGTGTTTTGAGCTATTCAGTGTTAAAGGTTAAGGTCAATGACCTTGAATGTGAAAACGCTTAGAAACCTGTGTTGCATATCAGCAAATCATGTTTACTCATTAGCTTTTCAATAATACAAGTTTCATTGCTGTATCTCGAATAGAACCAGAATTATACTCATTTATGTTGAGACAGATGCATATAAATTTCACACAATTTTCAAACTCTGGAGACCTGTAACTTTCTTCACAATTGTTGCGTACCTCTAAAAACTGCTAATTTTCCATCTTTTATCTGGGCCATTGAATGCACCAAATTTGAAAGAAATCTGAGATGGTCAGATTGAAAATGTCACTTTTCTGCATGGAATTGACATGGTATTACCCCTCGATGCTTCACTTTTTTGTCAGGCAGTGTACCTCCTCACTCTTGCATGCGAGAGTATACGGTTAATGCCATCTAGCAATTCAGCATTTAACTGCAATTCCGTACCACAATTTAAAATTAATAACACTTTGCATTTTAAATAGTATTATTATGTTACCTATCACTTCTACATCTGTATCAGACATTTTCTTATCCTGAACAGTTACACCCAAAATGCAAGCTACAAAGGAAATGTGCCTTTCCAATTAGGCAGTAGAATGACCCCTGCAGGGCTCTATGTCAGCAGTGCCACACTATCTTACTTTGCAACATTTTTTTTCCATGAAATTACTGTAAATTTAGAGCTTAATGTGCCAAAGGGATTTACTGCTAGTAAATGAATAAACAAATTAACTTCACATTGCTCTTAAATTGCTGTCAATGAAAGTGGGACATCTACAGCTGTGTTCATGATAAATACACAGCATTTAAGTAACATTCAACATTCTGATATTTGTAGATTCCAGGCACAGTATACTACATTCCTCAGTTCATAACAGAGGAGGAGGAGAGGTACATTATAGAACATGTTGATTCTGTACCAAAACCAAAGTGGACCCAGTTGTCACACCGTAGACTTCAGAACTGGGGTGGTGTTCCTCATCCGAAAGGAATGATTGCTGAGAAGATACCAGATGTAAGTAGGCAAGATTGGAGTGGTTTCTTTTTCCAGAGTAGTATGGAATTTATTTAGACAGTTAACTCAAACCATTAATGGAGCTGGTATCATACTGTTAACAGTGTTGAAGTAAGTTACAAACTTTGTTAATGCTGTTGATCACTTTTCAGTGGTTAAAGAAATATATTGATAAGATAGCCACCCTGGGAATCTTTGAAACTGAGAAGTGTCCAAATCATGTCCTAATAAACGAGTATCTCCCTGGACAGGGGATAATGGTAATGTATGACACATTTAATTTTGCACTGTAGGATACCTTATAATTTGTGAACATAACATTGTACTTAACATCTTTCCTCAGCCCCATACTGATGGTCCTCTGTTCTATCCAACGGTTACAACAATAAGCTGTGGCTCTCACACCCTTCTGGAATTTCAGCCTTCTAAGAGTGAAGACTGCCAGGGAGCATCTGTGGTAAGTCCATTTAGAGGAAATCAATATTTCTTCTCTAATAGAGTTTGAAGTCAACAATTACAGAGAAAATTTTCTGTGTATTTCTGTAGCAGGATGATGCATCAAAGGGTCCAACATTCTCTCTTCTTTTGGAACAAAGGAGTTTACTCATCCTGCAGGATGAATTATATCACAATTACCTTCACTCAATAGCAGAAGTTATGGATGATCATGTGACAAACAATATTGCAAATCTCCATGTGTGTTCAGGAAATTATGTTTTGGGAGAGAAACTTACTAGGGGCCGAAGAGTTTCTCTGACTATTCGTCATGTTCCCAAGACAACGAAGTTAAAGATCTCAGTAGGCAAGTGACACTGGATTCAATATAAGCTGAAGTGTGCTCAAAAAATATTTGTATTACATTTACTTTACCAAAATAAATGTTTGTACATTTTTTTATGATGTAATGCCTCCCAGATCATTCACCCACCTCATTCCTACATGTTTGCTGGTTTAAATATTTACCTGCTGCAGAAATTCTGTTTTGTGTTATGCAAGGGGAAAATATTGCCAGATATTTCATTAAAATAATTTTTGTAAAGATTTTTTAGATAAAGTAGATTAAGGTTTAATGTCCCTTTGACAATGAGGTTGCTGTAGTGAAGCACAAGATCGGATGTGTAAGGAAATCATCCATACCATTTTTGAAGGAACCATCCTGGCATTTACTTAAAGTGATTTGTGGAAACCATGAGAAACCTAAATTAAAATTGTCAGATGGGATTTGAATGATCATAATAGGAAACGTTAGTCCAGTGTCCTAAGTAGTGCGTCACTGGACTGTGTAACTTGTGAGGATTTTTTAACATTAGGAAAAGCCATCATCTTTTACAACTCCATCTATTGCACTTGCTGGCAACATTCTGTCTCTTGGAGATATTTACAGCATCTTTAGAGATATTTTCATACTAAGTCCACCTGAAAAATTAAACTGTCAACCTTTGGAAAGTCACACAATGTAAATCTGGTTTAGGCTTGGTAACTAATTGGTTATGGCAGCTCTTAGGAACTAAACTGGTTAATCCTATTTGCAATTATCAAGATGAGAAAGAGTAGTGGTGTAATATTATTGCAATAGTAGTTGGGCTGCTTGTTTATCTGTTGTTTTATTGCAAGCACAGTTTGGTACACAATAACAATCGATGTATTCGTTTAAAGAGGAACAGTATTCCCTGAAACAGCTTTTAATTCCCCTTATTTTTCCCGCCAACCATTTATTAAATATTTAGCTTAGAGGAGGAGCCCTGTGAATTGCTGAAACAGGAAAAACTGGAGAGCAGCGCATATCCATACAAAATAAAAATAAAATCACGAATAATACCTGTAAGAAGCTGTTGACAACAGACCAGTGGAAAAATAAAAAACTGAACTCAGGAGAAAAGTGTGTGAAAAGAAATAAAAGATACTTCATGAGATGGTGATAGGAGAAAATAATAAAAATAAATTCACCGAAGATATATGTACAGTGAGTCAATTTTCTCAAAGTATGACCCCCCCTACTCAAATACACAACAACACTGCTTTTTTCAGTCTTCTTAGGGCCCTGGAAGGCAGCAATCATGAGGCTGATCAGGCACCCTGTTGAAATCACTAGGACTGCCTTTGTTGTGTCAAAGCAACATGTTCCAGTCTTCTTCTCATCCAAGGAACAAAAAGAAATTGGTCGAAGCCAAATCTGGACAGTAGAATGGTTAGGAACAGCATTATCAAGTTGTGACTGGGAACTGCCTGTGTGACTTGTTTTTACAACTGAAAGTCTTCTACAATTTGTGACAAAATGGGATTCCCCCTCCCTGCAATTTTTGTGTAGGAGATTCTTGCATAGTGAGAAGTAGGAGTTTAACAGTTATGAAAACTGTTGTGAATACAATTTTTATGTCTTTCTTTACATGCTGTGTGGTTCTTTACTGGACACAGAAATGAGGAACAGATGTCATTCATGGATAGAGACTTCAGATATTAATTTATTGTACATCTAATATCCAGTAGTAAAAGTAATATATAACTTTGTCACTGTATTGGCAGAATCAGTTGCTAACAGTAGCTTGGAATGTTGAAACACATACAGATACAAAATATTTATAAATCTGTCAATATTCAAAACAATGTCTGTTCAGAAGATGCTGAGACCTGGCCACTACGAAAGCCCGTAAAAGTTATTCAGCTGGCAAATACACAAAATGGTGGTTGTGCATGAATGTCTAATATAAGTTCGCCAGCCACTGGAGCTTCGGATAGGGGATGCTTGCCTCTCACTGGCAGCATCCTCATGCCACGTTGATGGCTGTAGGAAATGCGACAGCATAAGTGCCGGCATGCATATTTGAAAGTGCAGCCCATCAGATAACGGCCGATACCACAATAATAATATAAGGGGCAACCAGAAAGTTTCCGTTCAAAGGGCGTGCAGTCCAGAATTGGTATGCCAATCAGGCAAAATCACTGTGAGCATTGAGCAATCATCCCACTGATGCAAAAGGGTTAAGATACCCATTTGATAAAACACCATGTCCTGCGCTGTGTGTAGAAGTCTACAACTGCTTACTGCACATCCTTGTCCGACAGGAATCATCGACCCTTCAAGGCTTTTTTTAAGAAACCGAAGGCATAATAATCACACAGGGGCTTCTGTGTTACGACATTTGCGATACGTGGATGTGTGCAATCATTTTCACACAGTTTTTCTGGATGTTTTGTCTTAATTACATGACATAATTTTACCAGTGTTGCACAGTACCACTACCCAGCGATAGAGACACCAGGTTCCTTGAAATTGAGAAGCAATGGGCCCCTGTAATCAAAGAGCAGGGTGATCATTACCTTACGAGCAGAGGGCTGGTTGTGGAACTTCTTGGGAGGAGAGGAGGATGGGTGACTTTTTTGACTCCTGTTCCCAGTGGTGGCACCAGCATTCGTAGCCTGCAGCAGTGCACTCAAGGAATGAGTTTCATACAAAACTGAAATGCACCAGATGCTTCTGGCAAACAGCCATCCTGTTTGCTATTTCAGCATACACCGCCTGGAGTATCTGCTTGCTGCAGACCTTACGGTAGCCTACCTCCTGCTGGATAGTGTGTCGCATGCTACCAAAGCTGATGTCTAGATCTTTCACTAGTGCACGAGTGGTTATGCTCTGGTTCGCCGTAATTGCATCAACTGCCCACTTGTTTTTGTCCATAATGGAAGAGGCTGGCCTCCCAGATCAACTGGCATCTTGTGTCAAATTGTGACCTGCATGGTACTTGGCATGTGAGTCCACAGTGGTGGTTTTTGTCACACACGTTGCCCCTTATACATTCTTCATTCTGTGATGAATGTCTACTAGCATTCATTCTTTGGCATCCAAGAAAAGAATAACAGCATGTTGGTTCTGTTTGGTGATGATGTCACCATAGTTCATGTTTCCATATTTACTGCACACACATTGCAAAGACACGAATGCGACACTAATCCCTTGCCTACATGCCAATGCTTATATACCTGCATCAGAGTTGTGCTATGTTGGATATACGCTCAGCAGTTCCCTCAAACGGTACTTTTTGATCACCTCTTGTACTTTCTCAGCATGCTAATTCTGCATTCGTTACCGTGAGCTGTTGAAAATATGAGCGTGATACCTGCTATGGTAACGTGTACCAGTATTTCATAATGCCTCATTACTTCTGCACTAAAACTGTTAAAAACATCAAAGTATCATTAAATTTGTATTGAAGACCAATTTATGTTTAGAAGTTGCATACAACAAGCAGAATGTTTGTTACTGATAATTCAGAATGTGGAAAATGGCACAGCAGGAATGGCCCAAAGGAAAATGCAAAGCTGTAAAGTGTGCAAAACTCTAAGGCAGAAGAGGCATACGCTTTGGAGAAAAGAAAACCATCTATAAGAACATCAACAGTTTAGATGGCAAGCCAGTACTAAACAAAAAAGAAAAAGCTGGAAGGTGGCAGGAATATATAGAAAGTTTACATCATGGTGAGAAACTGGAGTAGAGGAAATTCTGTCAAAATTGTTAAGATTCTTGATATACATATAAAACAGGAAAAATAGCTTCAAACTTCAAGAAGAATATAATAATCATGTAGAAAAGTTGGTTGGTTGGTTGGATTGGAGAGAAAGTGACCAAACTACAGGGTCATCAGTACTGTAGGAAAGTTCCAGCAAAATGTAAGTACTTAGGAGTAAAGGGGATCCCTCTCCAAATAGCATGGATCCTAAAGAGGTAGAGAGAGAGAGAATCTCTTCTCAAAAGATTTCTTCCGAAAGATGGCAAACTTTTCATTCTCTTTTGTATGTGCCTCTCAGTGTATGTGCTATTCGGAGTACGTAATGTAATAATCCCTATGCCAAAAAAGGTGGGTGCTGACAAGTGTGAATAATTACCAAACCATCAGCTTGTTAAGGCATGCCTGCAAAACGTTTACAGAGAAGTGGAATGATTGGTACAAGCTGATATGGGGGAATGTGTAATGTGCTGCGAATACATAGAAAGAAAGATCCCGTATCATTTAGCTACAATATAGCAGGTCGGCAACTGGAAGCAGTTAATTCCATAAATTATCTGGGAGTACGCATTAGGAGTGATTTAAAATGGAATGATCATATAAAGCTGATCGTTGGTAAAGCAGATGCCAGACTGAGATTCATTTGAAGAATCCTAAGGAAATGCAATCCGAAAACAAAGGAAATAGGTTACAGTACGCTTGTTCGCCCACTGCTTGAATACTGCTCAGCAGTGTGGGATCTGTACCAGAGAGGGTTGATAGAAGAGATAGAGAAGATCCCAAGGAGAGCAGCGCGCTTCGTTACAGGATCATTTAGTAATCGCGAAAGCGTTATGGAGATGATAGATAAACTCCAGGAGAGACGCTCAGTAGCTCGGTACGGGCTTGTGTTGAAGTTTTGAGAACATACCTTCACCGAGGAGTCTTGCAGTATATTGCTCCCTCCTACGTATATCTCGCGAAGAGACCATGAGGATAAAATCAGAGAGATTAGAGCCCACACAGATGCATACCGACAATCCTTCTTTCCACGAACAATACGAGACTGGAATAGAAGGGAGAACCGATAGAGGTACTCAAGGAACCCTCCACCACACACCGTCAGGTGGCTTGCGAAGTATGGATGTAGATCAGTTTGTGCTCTGGAGAAGTGAAAGACGTGAGGCATTACCGACCCTATAACTTATCTTAAAAGACAGTTTGAAGAAAGATGAGTCTATCTTTATAGCATTTGTAGATATAGAAAATAAATTTGTCTTTTTTAACTGGAATACACCCTCAGAAAATTTGAAATTATCAGGTTCCAAAAAAATGTATGCATAGGATGGACAGAAGCAGCCTGAAAAGCTTGTGAGGGTGTTGGATGTAGGTTGTGCTGAGAAATAATTGTTAAGAAAAAAATGCAATATGTCCAAGTTAATTACCGTTGACACCAGCCAATCAGTCTGTTGGTTGTGCAAATTCAAGTGGCCCACCAGATACAATCAGTGGCAGTTGTTCTCATAGCATAGACAACAGCACACAAGACTGCTCAGCCTTTGGCTCGGGTTTGATCCTTGCTGTTATCCTGTGTCCAATTTTTGTATTGCTCTCTTGTTCGGTTTGAGGAAAACAAATGTAGAACACATTTGGTGACACTGTCTGGCAGACCACTGGAATTTTTGTGTGCAACGGCCCGATTGGCTAATTTCAATGCTAATTAACTCAGAAATGGCACAACGTATCAAATTTTTTCCTTGACAATTATTTCTCAGTACAACCTACCCTGCAGTACCCTTATAAGCTTTTCAGACTGTTTCTGACCAACCTGTGTATAACTTGTACAGAAAGCAGACTGTAAATATAATAGTTGGAGGACATCAACAGAAGGTATTGGTTAAGAAGGAAGTGAGACAAGAATGCAGCTTATCCCCCATGTTATTCAATCTGAACGTAGAACAAGCAGTAAAGGAAAGCAAGGAGAATTTTCAGGAAGTAGAAATAAAAATTTGAAGGTTGGCCAATGACTGTTATTTCATCAGAGAGAACAAATGACTTGGAATATTAGCTGAACAATGTGGATAGTAATCTTGAGAAGCATTTACAGTATTAAAATCAACTAAAGTAAAGCAAGGGAACCAAAGTGTAGAAAATTCAATCATGTGATGCCAAGGGTCTTAGATTACGAGATGATACACTAAAAGTAGTGGAGGAGTTTTGCTATTTGGGTTGCAAAATGTTGATGATAGCCGAAGCAAAAAGGATATACAATGCAGACAGGTAACAAGAAGAACAGTTTTTCTTAAAAAACAAAAAAAAAAAAGAGTAATTTGTTAAGAACAGATATAAATTTCAGTGTTAGCAGATTTTTTTTCCACAAAGTATTTGCTTACAGTATGGGAAGAATAGAAGCCTTTGAAATAGTTTGCTAGAGAAGAATCAAATGGATTACAGGGCTATCTTATGACAAAGTACTTAATCAAGTTGGGGAGGAAAGATATTTGTGGCACAACCTGACTAACAGATGGGTAGGTTGACAGGACACATCCAGAGCGACCAAGGAGAAGTTAAGTGTTAGTGGAAGAAGTATGGGGTAGCAATTGTAGAGGGGATACCGTGACATATTCAAGTTTATGTATTTTGCAGTAGTAATGCAGACATGACTAGATAGGGTAGAATGTGGAGAGATACATGAAACCAGATTTCTGACTCGCAACCAGAACAGATATTGTCACAGAAGAAGCTGAGTAGCACCGTGGTGTAGAGGATGTGATACTAAACTGTTGCGTTGAAGGTCGTAAGTTCAAAACTCACCAAGACTGTACAATTTTAATTTCTATATTCGGTTTGAGTACATTTTAGAAGTATCCACAAATGGCAAGAATCATTGTACTGGAATGTTCTGTAGCTGTATACATACACTGTATGTGTTCTGGCGGAGGCAGTTCGCACCGTGCTCTTGTATGTGCAAGTGCTGAATAAACCTTCATTAAGTGGAGTTAGTGTTCGTCATTCATCTACTTACACCTTCCTCTACGTGACGTTACTCTGGTGCAGGCGCTGGGTATTGGAACTTGTGATACTGCACATTATCGACAACTCAGTGGCTCCCATCAGGCCAAGACAGAGCCGCCGTTTACGTGGCTAGAAACCCGAGTTCGAGCCCTATTCAACAGATCGCATTCTATCGGAGACAGAAGAAGAAGTGGACATTACGATGACAACAACTGTGTGCCATCGCATGAGACATCCTTCCGGGTTCTCTGATGATGATGGCCAAGATCCAAACAAGTGGCTGAAGGTATATGAGCGTGTAGACAGATTTAACAAATGGGATGACACTGTGTGTTTGGCCAATGTATTTTTCTACTTGGAGGGCACTGCCAAACAATGGTATGAGAACAACGAGGAGAAGTTCACAAGCTGGCAAGTATTCTAGGTGGAACTGCTCAAGTATTTCGGCAACACACGACGACAGAAGTGCAAGGCTGAAGATAAATTAAAGTGCAGGGCACAGTGTCCAGGAGAAACAAAAGGTTGCACATCTCATGAAGGGTGTTACTGAGGACATGTATCCAGCCCTACTCCCGAAGGAGGTTTCGACAGTAGACAACTTCATAAAATGGTGCCAGTATGTCGAGACAATGCATCAAAAAAGAATTACACGCAAGAAGTTTGAACGGCTTCCAAACATCGTATCAATGTCTGTGATGGAGGAAGAAATTGATTTCACAAGTGTTCATCATCAGATAGTGAGAGAGTAAGTTCAGAAGGCACTTGGATTGCATGGCGAGCAAACAACCAAGACCCTTCAAGAGGTTATAAGGGAAGGAGTGGAACAGACATTGAACCCAATCTCTCGTCCTTCATTTCCTTTTAAAATGGTAAAAAAGTCGAGACCCAGGCAAAGTTACGTTCCTACAATGCCGCATGAGGAACCTGCTTGGGCACCAAGGAAGACTGACGTCTGGAGGACCCAAGATAACTAACCAGTATGTTTCCACTGTGGACGATCGGGACATGTGGTGTGCTGTTGTCGAGAAACGCGGCAGATATTTGATGACGCCCACACCAGAAGAGAGCGGACCGATCTTAGCCGACTCCAGTTACAAGACGATGAAGATGAACAAGAAGATGTGGGTGCAGGTCGACATACGTCACCATTGCCGGAAGCTAGCCGCTGGAGAGGACGCTCCCCAACACGCCAATCAAGGTCTCCATCGCCGTGTAGAAGCTACAGCCAATCACGTAGCCGCCACAACCTGGAAAACTAAAGGATGCAACCTTCCTTGGAGGTGAGGCTGCCAAAGAGAAAAATCCTCCACCATCGATCACTACAAAAATGATAGGAAACTACGTCGATGTCCTCATGATGGATGGCTGACCAGCCCAAGCTCTTGTGGACTCTGGAGCATTATATTCAGTCATTTTGGAAAAGTACCATTGTCAGTTGCAGAAAACCATATTCATCGACAACAAAACATCTTTGGCTTATGAGAAATATGTAAAACCCTCAGGAAGATATGTCATTCGTGTCGGTATAAGTGGCCATACACAGCCCTTGGAATTAATTGTCTTACAAGATTGTAGTCATGACGTCATTCTCGGATGGGACTTTTTGAAACCTAATGAAGCAATTGTAGATTGTGGTCACTTGTGTGGAGACTGTGTGCTGGGTGAAGTGATCTTTCCTGCAGTCAGTGCTTGAAAGGTAGCTGTCATGTGTCATGCCATGCATCAACCAATGGATCTTGTAGTGGAATGTAAGAGAAGCATACCACTGAAGAATAACTTGGTCATCCCAGCCTCTGTTGTCTTGTTTAAGAACGGATTCGGTGAATTGTGGATAGTTAACTGTCGCTGAGAACCACAGGTCCTTCCAAGACGCGTGTGCATAGCAAATACTGAGCTGTTAACTGCAGAACAGCTGAGCATCATAGAAACCTCCCATGCTGAGTCTGTGGGCAAAATTAGTGCTACCAGTATGAGACAATATCTTCTAGCTCAACTATCACCAGACCACACTAAGGAACAACAGAAGAAGCTACTTGCCATTCTTCAAGAGTTCTCTGAACGCTTCAATCCACAGGTGAAGAGCAAATTAGACAAATGGACGGTGAAGCACTGGATTAGCACTGGAGACCATCAACCAGTAAGCCAGAGAGCGTACCGTGTGTCAGCAACGGAATGTCAAATAATTCGTGACAAGGTAGAGAAAATGATGAAGAATGACATCATTCAGCTTTCACAGAGCCCATGGTCGTCACCAGTGGTTCTCGTCACGAAGAAGGATGGCAGTTGATGCTTTTGTGTTGATTACAGGAAGCTTAATAAGGTAACTAAAAAGGAAGGTTACCCTCTTCCACGAATTGACGACACACAAGATTGTTTGACAGGGCCAAGTTTTTCTCAACCATAGACATGTACTCGGGATACTGGCAAATCAAAGTAGATGAGGCTGATCATGAGAAAACTGCATTCGTCACCCCTGAGGGCCTCTATGAGTTTAAGGTAATGCCGTTCGGTTTGTGTAATGCACTAGCAACTTTTGAACGAATGATGGATAATCTTCTGAGGCACCTGAAATGGACAATGTGTCTTTGTTATTTAGCTGACATTATAGTGTTCTCAGAGACATTTGATGAACACAAAAAAAGACTGAGGGCCATTCTTAAGTGTCTCCAACAAGCCGGACAGAAACTTAATCCAAGAAGTGTCTCTTTGGAGCCAAAGAAATCAAAATACTTGGGCACCTTGTGTCAAATAAAGGTGTGCAGCCAGACCCAGTAAAGGTAAGAGCTACAATGGAATTTTCTATTCCTAGAAGTATTAGAGATGCGAGAAGCTTCCTCGGATTGTGTTCTTATTACCGTCATTTTATCAAAGACTTTTGTATCAAAGCCAGGCCACTCCAAGAGTTATTAAAAGCTGATGCCAAATTTATCTGGGGTGGTGCTGAACAAGATTCTTTCGATATGCTGCGAATAGCTCTGATGACAGACCCTGTACTTGGTCTGTATGATGAGAGAGCACCACAGAACTACACACAGATGCCAGTGGGTATGGGATCAGAGTTGTTCTGGTGCAGATTTCGGATGGAAAGGAGAAGGTTATAGCCTGTGCTTCCAGGACACTTACAAAAGCCAAGAGAAAGTACTTAACTACAGAAAGAGAATGTCCTGTTGTGATCTGGGCCATGTGCAAATTTCAACAGTATCTCTATGGAAGGCACAGTTGTTACAGACCAAAATTCACTTTGTTGGTTGACAGGTCTTACGGATCCAATAGGACGACTTGCCAGGTGGGTGCTACGTCTTCAAGAGTATGACATTACCATAGTGTACAAAAGTGGAAGAACACACCAAGATGCCGACTGTCTCTCAAGAAAACCCTGTGCAAGACCATCAAGACTTTGATGAATATAGTGACTGTCTCGCTGCACTCCAGGATCTCTCTGCTGAGCAGAAGAAGGACGCCAAGATATCTCAAATTATACTTGACATAAATCAGTCAGAGGATGTGAAAGGGCAATTTAAGGTAGTTAATGGATTACTTTGCAAGAAAAACTTTGATCTGTTTGGAAAGAGTTGGCTACCAGTGATTCCTAAACACATACGCTTAGATGTTCTACAAAAATTCCATGACACACCTGAGGCCAGACATTTATGATTTATTAAGACATACAATAGGATGCACAAGAGATTTTTCTGGCCAGGTTCATTTAGAGTGTCCATCACTATGTGTTGCACTGTTGAGAGTGCCAGAGGAGAAAGGCAGTTCCTCAGAAACCACGTGGCCGACTCATATCAATTCCACCAGCCGAAACACTTTTCCAGCATGTTGGGATTGACCTCCTCGGACGATTTCCAATGTCTGCTAGTGGCAATAGATGGATTATTGTTCGCATTAATTATCTGACACACTATGCCATTACAAAAGCCATGAAAACAGCCAAAGCATTCGAGGTAGCCAAATTCATCGTAGAAGACGTTGTATTAAAACACGGTGCCCCAAGGTCGTTAATTATGGATCGAGGGTAAGTTTTTCAATCGAATCTTGTGACAAACATAAACTGTCGGTGCAACATTACTCATCACATGATGACTGCCTACCATCCGCAAACTAACAGGCTTACTGAATGCCTTAATAAGACCTTGGCTGACATGCTATCAATGCTTGTCATTGTTGAGCAGAGCAACTGGGATGAGGTGCTACCTTTCATGACGTTTTCCTACAACACCGCCAAACAAGACGCCACAGGATTTACGCCATTTTTCCTGGTGCATGGGCGTGCGACTACGACGATGGACACTATGTTTCCATTACATCCTGATGATGACTATATTGGCCAGGTGTTAACCAGAGCTGAGGAAGGTCGGAAGTTAGCTCGGCTCTTCATTCTGCAGGCTCAAGAAAACAATCGCCGAAGGTTGACACGAGCCACCGCCCTGTTGTCTACCAGCCCGGTGACCTCGTCTGGATCTTCACTCCTGTTTGGAAGGTTGGTCTCTGTGAGGAGCTCCTCAGGTGCTAATTTGGACCTTATAAGGTTGTAAGACAGTTGTCTGATGTTACTTATGAAGTTGAAGATTTTGACCCCAACACAAGACGACGAAAGATCAGAGAGACGGTCCATGTCCTTCGAATGAAGCCCTATAAGGATTCTGCAACCCAGGGTAAATTCGAAGCTCCAGCGACAGGCAACAAGCGGAAAGGCAACGAAGAATGTAGCAGCAAGGGAAGATCACCGCCAGGGCGAACATCAATAATCGGGAGTCGGAGTATGCAGGACTGATGACTCGTTCCTGGACTAGGAGGACGTAACACCAAGATGCTGTTCTCTCAAGGAGGGAGCAATGTCACAGAAGAAGCTGAGTAGCACTGTGTTGTAGTGGATATGATATTAAACTGTTGCATCGAACATCGTGAGTTCAAAACCCAACTGAACTGTGAAATTTCAATTTATATATATTCGGTTCGAGTACATTCTATAAGTATCCACAAATGGAAAGAATCATTGTACTGGAATGTTCTGTACCTGTATATATACAGTATGTGTTCTGGCTGGAGGCAGTTTGCTCCGTGCTCTTGTATGTGCAAGTGCTGAATAAACCTTCATTAAGTGAAGTTAGTGTTCATCATTCATCTACTTACACCGTCCTCTATGTGACAATATTATTTACAATCTTTAGTTTTCTGACATGTTCCTGTATATAAGACTCTTCCAATTTATTGGTATCTCAGAGCATTATTTACATAATGAAGAAATAGTAAGACTTTGGTTGGTATATCATAAATGATTACTTTGCAAGGAATTCATTGCAGTGAGGAGGACTGGCCATTTATGCCAGATCTAAGGTCGCATTAAAACGAGTTGATTGATCAAAATATTATAAAAATGAAGTGCCTGAAGGTTGTGTGGGCAGTTTGAATTTCCAAGTGGAAAAAACTTCATTACAGGCTTGTACAGATCCGCCCACCCAGTGCAAAATACAAGTTTTCCTCTCCAGGCTTTACTATGCCCAGTTATTAAGAAAAACATGAGGGTGATTTTGTGCGGGGACTTAAATATAAACTTTCAGACTAATTCTTCAACAGAAATCATGTTAGTGGATTTATTCCATTGTTACAGCTTGGTACAATATAATTTTCAATTAGAGTACAGGCAAATAGCAGTACAATCTCAGACAGTTCTTTGTAGATTATTCTCTGGTTGATGGGCACAGTGGGAGAAAAATTAGTTTGGCCTGTCAGACCATGACACACAGATAGTGATACTGAAGAGAATCAGTGAGAGTCATGGCCCACAGTAGTAAACAAAAGATTTAGAGTTTTGAGTTCACTAACAACGCAGACATTTAATGCCAGTCTCGAAAGGCTAACTTGGCAAAAAGTCTACAATCCAGACAACTTGAATGGCAAATATAACACATTTCTTCCAACTTTATCACCTCCCGGCCAACAATGCTATACTATCATTTCATTTCATCACTTTCTTTAATAGCTCTTTCCCATTAAAAAAAGTGCAGGCACATATACAGTATTAATAAGCAACTGCTTTGGGTAACTAATGGCATTAGAATACCACATAGGAGGAAATGGGAGCTGTGTCATAATATGGACAGTCAAGACTCCAGTAACAGAATTTTATTACAGACAATAATGCAAAGTGCTGCAGAATATCATTAGACAGACTAGGCGCAAGACCTGTCCCATACATCCTCCCACCACCACCACCACCAACTCCAGTCAGGTCACAAACATCACCTATCCCATCAAAGGCAGGGCTACCTGTGAAACCAGTTATGTGATCTGCAAGCTAAGCTGCAACCACTGTGCTGCATTCTATGCAGGCATGACAACCAACAAGCTGTCTGTTCACATAAATGGCCACCGACCAACTGTAGCCGAGAAACAAGTGGACCACCCTGTTGCTGAGCACGCTGCCAAACATGACATCCTTCTTTTCAATGCCTGCTTCACAGCCTGTGCCATATGGATCCTTCCCTCCAACTCTAGCTTTTCCGAATAGCACAAGTGGGAACTTTCCCTGCAATGTATCCTTCATTCCTGTAATCCTGGCCTCAACCTTCATTAGTCATTGTCCTCTCCCATCGAGCCCCTTCCCTGCTCCCATTCCAGCATTACGCAGCCCTCATTCCACCATTGCATCCAGTATTTTTACTTCTCTCCTTTTCCACTCTCATAGACCTTCACCCTATTACTGGAAACTACCCTCCTATACAAAAAATACCAACCATATCCTCCACACTCCCCACAGTTCCTGTCCCTTTACCACACAGTGCCCTGCTTGTCACTATTGATGCCACCTCCCTGTGCACTAACATCCCTAATGCCCATGTCCTTATCACTATTGAACACTAACTTTCCCAACGCCTGATGGATTCCAACCAATAACCTCCTCTCCCACAATTACTTCTCCTTTGAAGACATTACCTACAAACAAATCTGGGGTACAGCTATGGGCATCCATGTGGCACTATCCTATACGAACCTAGTCATGGGCCATCTAGAGGAATCCTTCCTAAACACCCAGAATACTAAACACCTCACCTGGATCTGATTCATTGATGACATCTTTGCCATCTGAATGGAGGGTGAGGACACCCTTTCCACATTCCTCCAGAACCTCAACAGCTTCGCCCCATTTGCTTCACCTGGTCCTACTCAACCCAACAATCCACCTTGTTACATGTTGACCTTCCTAGATGGCTACATCAGTACCTCTGTCCATATCAAACCTACTAACCACCAGCAATACCTCCACTTCGACAGCTGCCAGCATTTCCATACCCCTTCCATACAGCCTAGCCAACCTTGGTTGTCGCATGTGCAGTGACTAGCAGTTCGTCTCAAAATACACTGAGGGTCTCACTGAAGCCTTCACAGACCGTAATTATCCTCCCAGTCTTGTACAAAATCAGATCTCTTAACCTTATCTTTCCAGTCGCCCACCACCTCCCAGAGTCTCACCGTCTGGCATAGAGGAGCATTCCCCTCATAACTCAGTATCACCCAGAACTGCAGCATCTGAATTACATTATCTGCCAGGGTTTCGACTACCTCTCATCATGCCCTGAAATGAGAAATGTCCTACCCTCCTACAGTGGTATTCCACTGTCCACTGAACCTACACAAAATACCCATCCATTCCTACGCAACCCCTGCTTCCAACCCCGTACCTCATGGCTCATATCCCTGTAATAGACCTAAATGCAAGACCTGACCCACACGTCCTCCCACCACCACCTACTTTAGTCTGGTCACAAACATCACCTATCCCATCAAAGGCAGGGCTACCTGTGAAACCAGGCTGCAAGCACTGTGCTGCATCCTATGCTGGCGTGACAACCAACAAGCTGTCTGTCCGCATGAATGGCCACCGACAAACTGTGGCCGAGAAACAAGTGGACAATCCTGTTGTTGAGCACACTGCCAAACATGACAGCCTTCATTTCAGTGAGTGCTTCACAGCCTGTGTCATATGGATCCTTCCCTCCAACACCAGCTTTTCTGAATTGCACAAGTGGGAACTTTACCTGCAATGTATCCTTCGTTCCCGTAACCCTCCTGTCCTCAACCTTCGTTAGTCATTGTCCTTTCCCATCCAGCCTCTTCCCTGTTCCCATTCCAGCACTACACAGCTCTCATTCCACCATTGCACCCAGTATTTTTACTTCTCTCCTTTTCTGCTAAGCCCCCCCCCCCTCCTCCATGCCCTCTGTCTAACCTCCTGACTGCACGTGGCCGCCCTACCCTTCTCCACCTTGTCCCTGCGTGCTCCCCAGCAGCACGTCATTGTCCACCGCCCCCACCCCAGCCTCCTCCTTACCCCACCCAGTCACCACTCCCATCATGCACTGGTGCTGCTGCTCAGGTTTGTGACAGTCTTTTTGTTGTGCCTACCTGTTCTTGGCTATATGGTGAGTAGCAACTTTTTTTTGATATTATTATTTTTATGATCCATCACAATTGTGCAAAATATTTAATTATTGCTTCTCGTCTTTAGTTGGCAAGTTAAATTAATTTTTTATTGGTTCAGGGAAATATATAGAACTCCCGAAAGCTGCTGTTCTGAGACAACTACGTAATGCAGCTCCAAGGAACAGGTAAAGATTAAATTGAATAAATTATTACATGATTAGAGAGTAAAGGCTCCCATGTGTAGTGATGAAATTTCAGAGATTATGAAGACAAGTGCACCATTGATTAGTTCTCTCTTGTCACCTGTGCCATGTATCTTTCAGGTGTGGTCAGTTTCCTGAATGACTGAAATACTGATTAGTGAAGCTACTTTATAAAATGTGGTAACATCGGTAACAAAGGCAATACATTTCTTTGCTACAACTGTTTTCAAAGTTATTTAAGAAAGCAATGAATACGAGAATCTCAGTACATAAAAAGGAAGTGCCCACAGAAAACACTATCCTTTTGTGTGAGGTGCACTAGTAGAGTTAATTGATGGGTTGAGGATAGTAGGTATTTTGTTTGATTTCATAAAAGCATTTCCTTGTGTGAATTACATGATATTTTTGTGTAAATTGGAACATTGCGTGATTAGGGGAAAAACTCAACAGTGGTTCACTTCATACATGGAACATAAGAAGCATAAGGTTGCCCTTCGGTGTTAAGAAACAGGGAAGAAGTTTGAATCTGGTGGGGTCATGTAGAGTGGAAGAGGGGTGGGGTTCTTGGTTCACTGCTTTTCGTGATATATATCAATGATCTGGCACTAAATATGACAAATGACTCTAAAGTTGTCATCTTTGTAGATGAATCAAGTGGTGGTGTGAATAATGTGGAATGGAATATAAATGAAGTAGCTAACAGGGTAGAACTAACTTCGGCATGTGGCTTTCAGAAAACAGATTAACAGTTCACTGTAACAAAATGCAGTGCTTACTGTTTCTGATGCAAGAGCTCTCTTGGGAGTGTCACATTCTATATCTTGTGCTGCTGTCTTCACTGTAAGAATGATCTTAGCTCTCTCTGATACTGATACTTGAAGGCTTGTTAACTTTACTTAGTTTCACTCTATTACCTCGGATGGTTATATTTTGAGACAACTCTGTTCACTCACAGAGTATTATTAGCCCAGAAACAGGCGGTCGGGCTGATCTGCAGTGTCAGTTCATAAACTTCATCTAGGCCACTGTGCAGGTGTCTTGGAATTCTAACCCTGCCATCCCTGTACATATATTACCTTATGGGATTTGTTGTTGGCAATACTGACTCACTCGTAAGAAACTGCTACATTCGGCCACTGAACTCTAGATGTAACAATTATTTACCCTTGGATAACATTTTCTTAGACATTGTACAGAAAGGTGTAAACTCTTCAGAAGGTTTTGTTTTCAATAGGCTTCCAGCAGAAATGGACAAAAAAGAGTGGTACATCCCCAAGTATTCAAATACAAGTTGAAAGTTTTTTATTCTGTACAGGAGTTCCAAGCAGTAGTTGATAACCCTTCTGTGCAATGTGTTATTTATTCATATACTCTGTTTTTGTGTTTTATTAATTTAGATTTGTTGCAGCGAGAGCCAGTCTTTTAAAAATATTTTCAGCTCATCATAGCTGGTGTCTTTTGACACTTTCGCACCTCATGGCTTTCCGTCAATACCTTGGTAATTCACTGGCTCAAATCTGTCTTGGGGAAAAAAAATTGGAAATTTGAGGTAAGGTCTTAAGGGACCAAACTGCAGAGGTCATTGGCCCCTAAGCCTATACACTACTTAATCTAACTTACACTATGAACAACAAACACACCCATGTCCGAGGGAGGACTCAAACCTCCGACGAGGGCAGCCGCATGGACCGTGACAAGGCGCCTCAGACCGTGCAGCTTGTCTTGGGAAAAGGTCTGACTACTTTCAGTGTAGATGTGAGGTAGATCATGCTAGTTACCACCGATCTTTTGTAGATTTGTGTGTTAATCTAAATTAGGATTCCAAGCATGTATATTGGGATATGTGTAACAATAAAACTACATTCTACGATAACTCTCATAAAATTTATTTCTATCTTTTTCCTTTGTGGCACACAGTTGGTACAAAGTTGAAATCTGACACTGGATTAGTAGGTGCCCAGCCATATTCTCTCTCTCTCTCTCTCTCTCTCTCTCTCTCTCTCTCTCTCTCTCTCTCTCTCTATTATCACATGCTTCAAGTGTACTGGGATTTCTGCACCTCTGAAATCACAAACTGCTGTCAGTGCTAATGTCAGTAACATATCTGCATAGCATTTCACCCTAAACATAAATCTTTAACACTTTGTTCTCCTGAACATAGTTAGCTATGTCATAATACATATCAGCCAACCAAATAAGAGTTCAGTCTTTCATACAATAATATCTTTGATACACTCTGCTTCACTGATATATATTTAGTATAAATGTTCACAAAATACAAAACTTAAATTTACAATTTGAACACAAAATACAGGATAGAACTGTGCACACTTATTCCACCATTGGCTCTGCTCTAATTTCTAGTTCATCATCAAATGGATCTTCTAATGCTACATCCATTATATCCTCAGCATCTTCATCCAGCATTGCCTGAAGCTGATGAATGGAAGCAACTAGCACATGGAATTGTTTCCTTCTCATATCAAGTTTCCTTTCCAGCTGTTCCTCTGTTTCCTAAATTGGAAGGCAACATCAATAGCTGGCTGATAAAAATAAAAGTACAGATGATAAAAATATGGACACAATGTTCTAATAAAGACATGACTGAGAAACAGATTATAGTATGCACAAACAGCCTCTAATTTGTCAGCTCAGCAAGTATATAGCAACAATAAATGCAAATTTGGCCTTCTTTGAAATACTTGTTTTTTCCTCTTTTTTTCTTGAATTCTCCATGATCAGTTGTTTTTTTTTTCTTTTTTTCTTTCTTTTCAACATCACCGTCTACTACATGTTTCTGACATTTCATTGTTAATATGCGGCCCTGCCTATCCTAGCCTGTGCTCATTGGTGATTATTCTGTCTAACCCTTGGAAAAGTTCCACACTGTCCACACCTCTTCCTCCTTTTTCTAAGCTAGAGAATCCTACGTGTTGTAATCAAGAGCATCAATCCATGGCTGAGTGTACTGATGTATGAATGCCACAGACCTGCACAGTGATGGCCTTTTTAGTGCTCGAGGAGCTTCATACCTTTATCTCACAGATGCTGTACAGCTCCAACTACTATCATTGCATAATAATTGACCCCTGACTTTGACCTGTATTTTGGTTACATCCGGACACGTAGAAATGTTTACTTTTATTTGTTGTATGACCATTACATTTTAATTGAAAAGGGAGTTGTAATATTTTACAATAAGTGTGCTTTTTTGAACTTTTTTTGGTGAGTAACAGCTCTGAAGAGATACAGAAGCCAGACTGCAATTGTGTTGACAAATTTCCTTTGTACAGTTTAAACACACAACCATTCCTTTCTAAATCGTCATTTTGTCGTAATAATGGTGGATGTAGATGGCTGCAATTTGCCTAACGGTGATATGTATGGTCAAGACAAAAGATGCAAATGCAAGCTCTGTTGTTGCCTTTCACAAATGTGAACAGACTAGTGATATTTTAGGGCCAGTAGAAAGACTGCCTACACAGCCGAATGGTTAGTGTCACTAACACAGGGGTGAAGAAGGACCCAGATTCAATTTCCTGTACCTCCTGGATTTTTCTCAGGCACAGAGGTCTCTAAAAGAAACCACTCAGCCCCATGAGGCTGAGTGAGGAACTGCTTGAATAAAGAAGCAGCAGCATCATAAGGATTTAACACTGCTGGAGAGATTGGTGACATGATCACTTCCCAAAATCACAGATCGCTCCCTGTACTGCCTTGTAGGCAGAAGTCAGTCAGAACAGGCCTAAGGTCTAATTTGGGAATGGTGTTTATGTTTAAAAACTTAGATTGAGACAATATATTTTTAGCTATCTACCCCAGTACAATTAATCTGCACCTTGAGGAAGGCCACTCCAAAACAGCCAAAATGTTGATTGTCTGATATGATGAGGTGGCATCACATCATGAGGTATTTTAAGAGAGTTTCTTTTTTACAGTAACTTCATAATACAATTTCAGAAAAAGACATCATGTGAAGCACATTAATTTACTTTTTTTCCTTTCTGGAAGTTCCAGTGATAAGTGCGAAAGTGGCAGAACGTACTAGGTTGGTACATAAGTTTGTAGTGTTTTTGTTTTGCATGATGGTATTCTGGTTGCTGTGGGTTTATTTATCAACTGTCACTGTTTATTTGTAGTTCTCTGCTGCTTTCTGAGTTGTCATTTTGAGAAGGTTAGTGGAGCTGTGGATGATAGACGATGGAATGCCAAGAGGAGAAATTTGAAAATTTTTGACATTCTTCTGTTTGAATTCAATAGAGGGGTGACAGCTGCACAGGCAGTATTAAACATTTGCGCCATGTACGGGGATAATGCCATTGAACAGAGCACTGCAAGAAAATGGTTTTCTTGCTTTAAGCAGGATCATTTTGACCTTAGTGACTCTCCACATTCAGGAAGACCTACAGGGTTTGATGAAGATCATTTAAACACATTAATCCACAATGATCCATATCACTATACTTGAGAACGGGCAATTGTGATGCACTGTGATCATTCCACCATCATGTGATATTTGCATACAATGGGGAAGGTTGAAAAATTGGGTTTATGCGGACCACTTGCTCTAAGTCAAAATCACAAAAATCAGTGGGTGGCCATATGTGCATCTCTGCTTATTCATCATTAACTGGCTCATGAACAACACCAAACATTCCTATCTTGCAGTGTTATTGGTGACGAGAAACGGCATTTCTATGCTAACATAAGGAAAAGAAAGGAATGTTTGAGCCCAAACAAAGCAGCAACTCCCAGTACAAGGAACTGCGCGCATCCACAAAAGACAGTATTAAACATCTGGTGGAACAGTGATGGTGTGGTACACTATGAATTGCTTCCCCGAGGTTAAACTATCAATGCTGACATTTACTGTCAACAACTGAGATGTTTTGCACACACAATCTGAGAACAATGATTAGCAAGATTGTGTGAAGTGATGCTACACCTGCCTGCACTCCACTATACTAACGAAAAACACTATACAGGAAATGGGTTAGGAATTCATTCCACACCCACCTTATTCACTCAATCTTGCACCCTCAGACTGTTCACCTTTCCGCTCTCTATCGAAAAGCTACCCCAGCATTGACAAGCTGTTGTAACTAGTGCAGGAAAATATATTACTGATGACTAAAGTCTCTGTTATGCGTATCTGTTGTGTTTATTACAATTATGGAAGAAAGCTATGAACTTCAGCACCGTCTCAAGAGTTTAACCCTTTCCACTCCAATGTCGAGTGGCACTCAACATCGTGAAATTTGTTTCTGCTCCGATGTCGAGCCTCATTCAACACGACTTTTCGATGCTCTCAGACGTATTTTGAGTCTACTAGGCATTATTGATGCAGTGTGCTGCCATCTAGAAGAACTAGTGTTAACTCGGTGTCAAACAGTAGCAGCTGTGTTAAGCCAAAGATTGTAATTATTACGTTCAAGTCCACGCGCTCGAAATGGCTAGTTCTTCACGTACAGTCCTTTCTGAGGAAGAGATTTTAGATATTTTAGATCTTTTAGAGCAATCTCTAAGTGAAAACGAGAGTGAAAATGATTTTGATTATGATAGTGATCCATTTCAAAACAATTCGTGTGATAATGACGAAGAAAACAGTGACAATGTGCATGTTTCTAGTGATTCAGCGGAGGATTCGTGGCGAATGTGGAGCGACACTGACACTAACTTCACAGATTTTCCTTCTGACGAATCAATACCACACAATGGAAAGTTTTGTACTGTAAAAGATTACGTAAATATATGAATGAAAGCATACATTTTGTTTTAATGTATACCCCAATTGTTGGCCAGCGGCCACATTGTTTCCACAAAGAGATCCGCGCAAATATCTGCGGTGCACTGCCGCCCAGGCGGCGGCGATTTAAATAAGAGCATGCAGAGCAGCCCTGTGTCTGCCTTACGGAGTGCAAAGGGTTAAAAATTTCAAAATATGGCTTTTGTAGTATATAATTAACATTATATTTAATATCTAAATCAAATAGATTTTATAGACTCTGCTTAGTTACTAGCTCCTGTTAATGTACTAAATGCTTTACTCATGTTCTGATCTTTTGTGAGATGGGCTGTTTTTTTAGCTACACCTTTAATTCCATATATATCTGTTTTTGTAACTAAATGTGATTTACATACTAAAATTCCTTGGATAGGTAAAAAAATACCAAATGAGATATTCCTATAAAATATGGTGCATAAATGGTATTATCAGTTGAGCAAACTTGAGAAATGCAAGCTGTGCTTTAATTGGATACTGTTATTTCAGCAGGGTTAGGATTGGAAAACATTATTGAAAATTATTTTTCCTTTTAAATAATTAGTAAGTTAATACCAAAATATAAAAAAACTAAATTCATTTTTACCACAAAGCGTCTATGTTTCCATACAATTAATCATATTTTCTATGATTCCTACTACTTTGAGCAGTCAAATTTAAAGTTTAAGTAGTCTACTTTGATTTACATACCTTGAGAGATCCCAGTTCTTTCCTTAATGTTGATAGTTTCTCATCAGTCTCCCTACGGTCTGGTTGTTCGTTTATGACTTTAGCCAAAACGTCATATTCTATACGGTTTTTCCTCACAGTTTTTGCTTCTTGAAGTTCTTGCTTTGTGCTTTCTATTTCTTCTTTTGCATTCTGTATACGCCTTTCTATTTCTTCAGCTAAACTTTCATAATTTCGTAGTTCAGCTGCACTCATTTCAGCTGAGAGGCGTGATTTTGTCATTGCAAATTCACACTGTGAAAGCTGTGCCAGCATTCTATCATGAGCCAAGGCACTGAAACAATGAGAACACTAACATCAATTACTGTGCAAAATTAAGTAAATTTTCTATAGCTTTCATAAAACAAGCACAGTTAAGACAGCATTATGCTAATAACCATCTAGCCTGTTTCCTTACACCTATGGTCTTTTACCTTCCCCAAATATGTGAAAATAGCAAAACAAATAAATATGAATAAAGGCGGTCCTAATAAAGCTTTTTAATATGAGGCTTCCTGTAAAAAAGGAACATGGCTGGCTTGTAATTAAAGGCTCAGAGGTGGAGTTACCCAGAAGATGTATTTCACTATATTTTTCAATAATATATTACAAAATTTAATTACCAGTAAGCATTTTGAACATTTCTCACTGGCATTTAAATAATGGTGGTCAACTTTTTAGAACTGTTGATATCAAGTGATGTTATGTCAATGGGTGGTATATAGTCTTACGGCTGCACAGTGAAATGCAGAGAGCTTCATCCAGCAGAGATTTGTGAATGCGGCTTCTGCTGAGCACAGCTCTTATGGGCTTCTACAACACTCAACTAGCAGAGCCTAAGGGTGGTGTACAAACCCCAAATTTACGGTTAATATAAGTTTCACTACCTAGTGAGAGTTTCATGAATGATTAGACTAAATAAAGGCGTGAGAGGTGTTATTACTTTCAGTTGCTAACAAATTTATTACTTATGAACAGTGTATGCATGATAAAGTGTGTATCATTTAAGACAGTTGTTACTGCTATTATTGAGGTGCATTCTGACAGTTTTCACAGTGTGACCATTAGATAGAACTAAAGACGAAAAAAAAAAAAAGTACAACTCGCTAGCAATCAAGAATCTGAGGACATTGGTAACAGATTTGCAACCTTCCTCTGTATAGAAACCACAAATTTCTTTGACAGAAAACTAATACATCTGTACATGTTTAGAACTGTCAAGACATGAACTTTTCTATTGTTTGCTCTCATTGATCAGCCAATGACAAAGGTCATTATATTACAAGACGGAAGGCTGGAAAACATTTTCGAGGTACACCTTTTATTGGTGGACTAAGTGCATCAGTGCTCGGAGGGAATGTCCACAGTGTTTGGACAAGACTGAGCACATAACATGGTTCAAATTGTGTTAAAAAATCAGTGGTTTCCCGTTAAAGATGAAGTAAGTCATCAGCAAGCAGAAAATAATGTTGAAACTTCCTGGCAGATTAAAACTATGTGCCGGACTGAGACTTGAACTCGGGACCTTTGCCTTTCACGGGCAGGTGCTCTACCATCTGAGCTACTCAGCCCCATCCTCACAGCTTTACTTCTGCCAGTATCTCGTCTCCTACCTTCCAAACTTTACAGAAGCTCTCCTGCGAACCTTGTAGAACTAGCACTCCTGAAAGAAGGAATATTGCGGAGACATGGCTTAGCCACAGCCTGAGGTATGTTTCCAGAATGAGATTTTCTGGAAACATCCCCCAGGCTGTGGCTGTGGCTCCTTCACAGGAGAGCTTCTGTAAAGTTTGGAAGGTAAGGATTGAGATACTGGCAGAAGTAAAGCTTTGAGGACAGGGCGTCAGTTGTGCTTGGGTAGCTCAGATGGTAGAGCACTTGCCCGCGAAAGGCAAAGGTCCCGAGTTCGAGTCTCGGTCCGGCATACAGTTTTAATCTGCCAGGAAGTTTCATATCAGCGCACACTCCGCTGCAAAGTGAAAATCTCATTTCAGAAAATAATGTTGTAGTATGCAAATAGGTAAGGAGAAACAGTTAATGTGATACCACCAGGTACAGGCATCTTCTTGCCTGCCTTCATCTGCAATTCTCACCATTTTACAAGACCACATTCAGGCAAGAAACTTTTTTTCTCCGCAGAGAAAATGGCACATTGTCTCTCATGGTGTACAAAGACTCAAAAAATCTGAAAAGTGTTGTACCTCACTATGTGAGTAGCACTTTTACACAGCCAAGTTGTAATTTGCAGCTTCTTGTTTTCAAGCCACTACTATCCAACACATTCTTTATATGGTGTCTGTCTCCACTAATACTGGTATTTATATTAAAACAAGAGATGGAACATAACTGAAGTCAAAATAGTGTCTCATAAGTAATTGTTGATAGATTTTGCTGTGAGGAGTGTGTGCTAAGCATACTATTGTCTTTATACTAATTAGGACAAGAATATAAATAAAAGTTTCAGAGATTTAAACTTGTTCTAGAATGCATACAACCTTTCTTTCTCATTGCACAGCAGTGTCTATTGTAGAAGTTGAGATTTATTACCAAGTACAATATACTTAACATTTTGTTCCGATGGCAAAGCAGACATTCAACCTATGACTATTGTGTACAAGTTGCCATTTGTGAAGTCTGCATCAATGTCTCTGTAATCCTATCAATTAAGTCCCAGAATTGGGCATGCTTTACTTCCCTGCAATATGAGGTAAATAATTCCAGTCAAATATGAGCATTTTACTGAAATCAGTGTTAAAAACAAGCCTATTATTAAGATACTGAAATGCGCGTGAGAAATACAAAATGCATCTACTGATTCAAAATGAGATTGTTGCTGGACTTAGTCAACATATGAAATATGTCTTGAGAGTATTGGTGCAACATAATTTATAATAAAACATAAGGAAAAGAGAGAAAAGGAGTGTGGGAATGCTCAAAGGAAGGGACAGACAATATGGACAAGAAAACACGACAGGCAATTTAATGTTTGGGATTTGTGTGTGTGTGGTTATTTTTCAAAACTTGTGGAAATTACAGTTCTCAAGCTACCTTTTTTCCAATTTATGTGCCACCCCTCCTTACACACAGAGTGCACTTACTGCCATGGGTGTCCATGCGACACGTGTCAAACTTTAACGAGAGTTGTTGCCTTTCCACATTTATGTTTAGGTTTCAATTGTAGAATTTCAGTAAAGGATACATCACTCACACTTTAAAGCGTATAGGAGAACAATAACAGCGAATTCTAAAACAAATTTTAGTTCTCTTCAGTCACATTGCACAACAGATAGGTAATTGTAAGATGTAGTTCTCTTCCTGCAGAGTTATGAACCTAGTTAATTTACTTATTTAACAGAGAATTACAGTAACAAACTAAATACTTTATATAGAATATTATTGTTTTCTACTATGTAACTGATGTATTTAAACCAAACATGTGTATCAGTTTAAATCATATTTCTGTCAATTTTGGTTAGGCAGCTAGAAATGTTCAAAGTTTTAGGGAAGGATGTAACATGCTGTATGTAACTGGCTGTGTTCAGATGGTTGTTCTGGTGGTGGAATCTACATTTAAGTGAGTTGAGGACGCGATAAGTTGTAACACCATATTTTGAAAATGTCTTCTGGAAACTGGACACATCCACACACACCTGCAGCAAATCTTTACCCAATGAATATCATCTTCCATTCAGTTCAGACAACACAGAGCCACCTGAGATAAGGTCTGAACTACTGGACAGAAGCTTGAGAATTTTGAAGTCTGCTGTAATCATTGCCCTGTGTAACAAATGTGAAGAAGTGTGTATTCTTAAGGGATGGTGTTAATTGCAGAAACAAACCCACTAAAACCATCTTAATTATTTCAATATGGTAAAGAGTGAAGTGGATAGTCACTTTAAAGCACCGATGACCTTTCGTCAAAGCAATGATAAACAAAAACTGTACTTTAAAACTACTCATTTGTGTACTTCCTTGTACAGTGACTGTGAAGTTAATTAATTAATTAACACATATGGCCAAGCTAACAGGAACTTGAACTTGTAACTACAGTGGATATACGGTGGGAAGCAGACTATGTCTTGTGGACTTGAATCCTAGACAAACTTTCCCAGTTCCTACTGATGTTTAATAATTAAACACCATTTAGAGAAAAAAAATGAAAACATTTAGGAAAAAAACCCTTATGGACATAAAGACATATTAAATGACCAACATAACAAATAATTAAATAACTAGTGTAATGTGGTCCTGCATAAGGTGCCTGGGAGCGATGTTTAAGAGTACGGGGGATAGTAACCATTTGAAACAAACGTGTTAATATGTGGACCCAATACATCCTGTGAAAGACAATGAAAATACCTATCACAAAGCATACATAAACTTATGCATAACGTATTTTGTGAGCTAATGAAGATGCATGCCTGTGCTATTACAGTACGTCTCTCCCAAAAAGGGATATTGTCATTACATTTGGATTGCAACATGAACTGTGGTATTTTTGCATAGTGTGCAATGTTTGGCCAATAATATCATAGATCCAGGGCACATATAAAATGGACGTAGAAACTATGCACAAGTAGTTATAGAGACATTGTTTTTGAGGGCAACTTAAAAGTCATTTCAGAAGGGCAGAAAAAATCTCATAAGTCAACAATTTTATCAAAGAAATTTACAATTCCTGGACACACATCTTGAACACTTTGATATTATTTCATCTTCCTTTCCCACACTTTTTTTCATCACTGCAGTTTAGCCTTCACCCCTTTATTCATATCTTGTCTGTACAGTCATATCCTTTTGTCTGCATGTTTACTAAGTTCATGTATCTCCTTCGTTTGTCTCTATTTGTAGCTATAGATTCTAGAAGTCAGTTTGAAAATTTTTTACGGTTCCTGACACCACTTATCCAGCTAGTTATGTGTCTTTATTTCGTTGATAATTTCCTTCCCTTGTTTAAAAATCTCCTTGTTCTTACTTTTCATCACAAATGCCTTTACTGACTGGTCCAATGTTGTTCGTTATTACCAACTTCCAATGAGGATTTATTCTGAGCACTTTATTACATACAGAGGGGTCCAGAAAAATATAGACACTCTTTGATATCTTTGGAACAAAATGACACATAGTTACAATTTTGTGCAGTAGCGTAGGCCATCATTTTCTCAACAGACCTCGGTGTGCATTTTCCAGCAGATGACAGCACACCAATGAATGGAGAAAGATTGTCACTTGAGCAACGTGAGCCAGTATTTAAGTGGTACTGGAAGTACAAAAAGATGATGGAGGTCCAACGGCAATGGCATAATCTTTACGGAACTCAGCCACCAATGCATACAACAATTTATCATATTTGGGGTAAATTTGAAGCCAACATTACTGTTCAGGATTTGCATAAGGGACGGTCTGGCTAACCATAAACATCAACAAAACCAGCTTCCAGCAGTGCTGCGTTGCAACATTTTACTCCGTCTGTCCCAAATCTGTGAGGCAGGATGCACGTGAAAGTGGGGTAAGCTGCTCAAACGTACAGTGAATTCTGAGGAAACATACAACAAATTCTGAAGGCTGCAAACTGGAAAGTGTACACACCAAGATCGCTGCACGCTATGAACAAGGACAACCCGGATCAAAGGATGGAGTACTGCAAATGGTTTGATGGCATGCTTTGTGAGGATTAACGGTTTGCAGGGATCGTTATTTTGTCTAACGAGGTGCAAAACAAACTGCACACTGTAAACCGCCACAGCTACATGTACTGGGCTCCTGAAAATCCTTATGTTCACACTGACAAACACGTTATCTACCACATGTTAATGTATGACGTGATCTGTCATTCTGCAGTTTGACAGGCACATTTTTCTTTGATGGAATCATAACTAGTGAGGTGTATTTTCATATGCTGCAAACACTGATGTTACCTGCTACCCACAAGGTGTATGGAAATGAAAGATTTTATCTACAACAAGATGGCGCTCTGCCTCAATACTACAGAGATGTCAGAGCCAACTTGGATGAAAATCAACCTGGACTATGACAGGAGCTGTTGAGTACCCACAACGGTCTCCAGAACTTATACCTCTTGACTTTTGCCTAATGAAGTTTATCTACAGAAGCCAGCTACATTGAACTAGCTATGAGAAACCATTGAAGTGTCTGTTTGGCTAGCACACTAGCAACACTGACAGCTGTACTTCGGGCAACAGTTCATTAGCATCAATGTTGTTTGGCTGCTAATGGGGGTCACTTTGAATGCATAAAATAACCTCCCCCCTCTCAGTGAAAGAATGGTAATGATATGTCATTTTGTTCTATTAATACTGAATATAAAAGAGTGCCTACATTTTTCTTCATGCCCCTGTATTTAAACTGTGAATCTCAGCAGTCATGTTTCATTGCTATTTCCATTGCATCAATCATCATGCCACAATCAAAATCCTTTGTATCATTTCATTATAGATAAAATTGTAAGGTTTCAATAGCAATATTAGAAGTGGCTAAGAACATGAACCCCATCAAAAGGACACAAGATTCCTCGGAATTAAATCAAGGTACATGGCTAAAAGAGGAATGTGATGAAATTGAAGAACTGGACAGGAAGGGAAGATACGACTTACTATACAACAGAGTAAAGACTATGACATGGGAACAAAACAGAGCAGGAAGTGCTACTATGGAAATTTTGAGTAAAGACGAAGAGGTAGTGTACAAAGATCGTGACGATGTCCTCCAGAGATGGGAAGAATATATAAAAGAGCTATATGACACAAATAGCAAACCAGAAACTCTGGAACTTGAATCACACAACAGTGTAAGTGATGAAGAGAAAGGACCGACCATCATAATGGAAGAAGTAAAGTCTGCCACTGCTGCAGTGAAAAATGGCAAAGCTGTAGGTACAGATACAATACCGGGAGAAATACTAAAATGCTTGAACCACAATGGAATAAGAGAAATATTGAGGTTATGTAATAAAATATATGACAGTGGTGAATGGCCTGAGGACTTTTTGACAACAGTTCAAATGGTTCAAATGGCTCTGAGCACTATGGGACTCAACTGCGGAGATAATTAGTCCCCTAGAACTTAGAACTAGTTAAACCTAACTAACCTAAGGACATCACAAACATCCATGCCCGAGGCAGGATTCGAACCTGCGACCGTAGCGGCCTTGCGGTTCCAGACTGCAGCGCCTTTAACCGCACGGCCACTTCGGCCGGCTTTGACAACAGTAATGATTCCACGAGCAAAGGACAATCAGCCTCATTTCACATGCAGCCAAAGTGATGTTAAGAATAATTAATAAAAGACTTGAAAAAGTAATAGAGGAGAATCTCGGCGAGGAGCAGTTTGGCTTTAGATGGAATATGGGCACCAGAGATGCAATAGGGCTCCTATGAATCTTGGGAGAAAGGTTTATTGAAAAAGGAAGAGACCTATATATGTGCTTCATCGATTTAGAAAAGGCATTTGACAATGTGGTTTGGGACAAGCTGGCGACTATTACGAGGGAAAAGAGAGTGGACTGGAAAACCAGAAGACTTATAAACTCATTGTACCTTAATCAAAAAGTTTCAGTTAAAGTGAGAGGAGAAAGTACAAACTGGATCAGACTAGGGAAAGGAGTAAGACAAGGATGCTGTTTATCACCTACTCTTTTCAACCTGTACTTGGAAAATATGATTGACCAATGCTCATTAGATGACAAAGGAGTAGAAATTGGAGGAAGAAGAGTAGGGTGCTTGAGATTTGCTGATGACATGGTCCTTCTAGCCACAGGGGAAAAAGAATTACAGGATTTGGTGGACACCATTGCAACTAACGGAAAAAAATATGGAATGAAAATTAACACAAATAAAACAAAAGTATTGGCAATAGGAGGAAATAAGGAAATAAAAATTGTGCTGAATGGAGAAACACTAGAACAGGTGCAAAATTTTAAGTATCTTGGAAGCAGGATAGACACCGACTGGAAGTGCACCACAGAAATTAAAACAAGGATAGCAATGGCAAAAGAGGTGTTTTATAAGAAAAGGAGAATCTTCTGCAGCAACCAGGACAGAGAACTCAGAAAGAGACTCATAAAATGTCTTGTATGGAGCGTTCTTCTACATGGCGCTGAAACATGGACTATGAGGAAGAAAAACAGAGAAAGGCTGGAGGCTTTTGAGATCTGGACATGGCGGAAGATGGAAAGAATAAGTTGGATGGACAGAGTAAAAAATGAAGAAGTACTGAGAAGAGTGGGAGAGAAAAGGCAGTTACTAGATGTAATAAAGAGAAGAAAAAGAAATTGGATTGGGCATATATTAAGAAAGAATGACGGACTGATAAAAACAGTTTTAGAAGGTTATGTAGAAGGGAAAAGGAAGCAAGGAAGGAAGAGATTCCAGATACTGGATGACATGATGGACGGTACAACATACAGCAGCCTTAAGAAGGAAGCAATGGATCGCAGAAAATGGAGAGGCAAAGGACCTGCTAATATAGCAGATAACTGATGATGATGACATGATATCAATGTTATGGCATAGTTATAAAGGTCAAGATACAAACTCATTGAAGTGGGAAAATCAAATTGTCCTTAAAATTACACAAATATGCAAAAACTTCAATATCTACATTTTGCAGGTAAACGGGAAAACAATTCGTTTCGTAGTACCCAATGCAAGAGTTACTAAAGAACAGATTTTTAAGGGAATCACAGGAGTGGACAAATGGCAAACAAAATTGGGGCAGTTACTGAATATGCAGTGTAATGAATCATATGTCTATAATCAAATGCCAATGATGTTTTATTCACTTAGTTCCTTATATAATACATTCTTACAAGCCTGTGTTCCCATACACTCAAAATTAGTGAAACCTCTGCACAAGGGGGGTTAAGTAGATGAATTCAACAGATACTGGTACCATTATGATTTGTGCTTTTGAATTATTATTATTATTATTATTATTATTATTATTATTATTATTACTATTTTCTTTATGCACAATAAAATAACCATGACTGATCAACAGACTCAACAACATTCTCAGACTTCTTGCCATGTCAGTCAGTTGCTCCTGACAAAGACGATGGTGGAAATCGCTGAAAGCTTGACGTTTTATCATGAACTGAGGTGACAAGAAGACCGAGAATGTTTTATACAACAGTGTCGTCAAGGAAGACTTTGTTCTCAGACTCAAAATTACGGAATAATTAAACAAAGACATTTTTTCCTTACAGGAAAAACAGAAATAAATAACTGTGATCATAAAACAGCCACAGTGGAAAATGGAATTGTCTTTTATGTACAAGGTGTACAACTTTGCTTCCACCGTTCTTTTTCCCAACATTTGAGGCTTTAATGAAACATATTGGTTACACAGTTACCATTCAAAGTGTTTTCCATTGCTGGCAACAACTTTCTCCCATCTTTCGGGCAGTGTACGAATCCCGCGTAAAAAAAATTGTTCATCTTTTGAAGCGATCCACGAATCGATCCAATTTGTGACTTTTTCATGAGATCGGAAGTGTTGGTCAGCCAGGCCATGCGCCATTGATCTAAATAGGTGGTAGTCAGAGGGAGCAATGTATGGAGACTATGGCAGGTGGGATAGGACTTCCCATTTTAATGTTTCCAAGTGCGTTTTGACCTCTTTTGCAACGTGGGGGTCAACCATGGTCGTGCTGCAAAATCACTTTATCGTGCCTCTCGCTGTATTGTGACCATTTGTCTTTTAATGCTCTGCTCAAACACATTAATTGTGTTCAATAACGAGCACCTGTGATTCTGTCACTTGGTTTTAACACCTCACAGTACATGACGCTGAGCTGGTATCACCAAAAAGCACAATCCTGGAGCTGTGGGTATTCGGTTTGGCAGTTGACATGGAAGCATGGCCGGGATATCTCCATGATTTTTTGCATTTAAGATTATCGTAATGAACCCATTTTTTATCCCTGGTCATAACGCGATGCAGAAATCCCTTCCATTTTTGCCTCTGAAGCAACTGTTCACAAACACTCAAACATCGTTCAACGTCTCTTGGTTTCAGCTCACACAGGACCCAAGTTATTTCTTTCTGAATCATGCCCATAGCCTTGAGATGTTTTGAAATGGCTTGCTGTGTCACTCCCAATAATCATGCCAATTATTCTTGAGTTTGACGCGAATCTTCGCTCAGCAATGTCCCCAATTCTGCATCTTCAAAAACATTCTCTCTTCCACCACTATGCCGGTCTATGACGTTAAAATCACCATTCTTGAAGCGTTGAAACCAGTCACCACACGTTCTTTCACTAATAGCGTCCTTACCATAAGTACTTAAGAGCATTCAATGAGACTCAGCCATTGTTTTCTTCATATTGAAACAAAACAGTAACACCTCCCGCAAATGACGAGAATTAAGCTCGTAAACTGACATTTTCAACCAAGAACAACTTTATGATGCAGACAATGATCGACCAATGTTTGAATAAGGTTATGATGACCGAGGTCCAAGCTAACTGCTTAATGTCTGCGATCTGTTTCTTTCAACCACTACTTACCCTTGTCGCCACCTATCAACAAATGGCCGAAGCAAAGTTGTACACCTTGTATAAGACTCAAAAAGTTGCACCACAATGACATATAACATGACACAGGCTTACATTTGATTAGGGCCCTGTACTCGAGGCTTTCTGAGGTTTCTTGAATTCACAAGTGTTTGTGTTGTCACTTTATTTTCAGTAAGTAGCTGGGATACGGACCATATCCCAACAGGTAGTGTATAGCTTCCTAGGTTGGCAGAAAGTATGAAATTCCTGATCCTTCTTTTGTGTTAGGAAAGAACTGCAAGTTCTTCCCCCTGTTTCTGCCCTGTCCCAGATTTCTTGCCATTCTCTATCAATGCAAGCCTTTATTTCCTTATTTGATGTCGCTCTTGTGCACAGTATCTCCTGTACCTTATCATATTCATCCTTTCTGAGCCAAAATTGTGCACCTCTCTTTCTTATGTCTAGGTCTAGAGGTATTAAACCTCATTATCAACAGCAGCATCTCAGTCAGTATTGTAAAATATGCATCTGTGACATGCACGAATACAATTCTCGCCATTGCGAGTTCCTGGCTCTCTCAGCCCAAATGCGGTCGCCCACAATAGCAATTGACAATTTGTTGTGGTATGTTCTTATTGCACTTAGTGGCAGCTGAGAACATCTTTGACCAATTGTTGCTATTTTGTTTAGGATTTTAATACTTCTTTGCCAGATGATTTCAACAAGTGCATGAAAGTCTTGTTTCTTGTCGATGTTTATAGCTAGTTACCTATATACTTCCTTTCTTTTCACAGGTTGGTCATTTATTCCGATTGTGGGGTTTCTTGTTCCCGATAATGTTCCTTTTAGAAACCGTTTTGTGTGCAGATATAGTTAGTTTTTTTTCTACACAACAGCTACTTAGTCTTTCAAGAACTACCCCATTTTTTCCCCTCTAATTTAGCCTTGAGTTGGCAGATATTATAATTAGCAGATCGTCTGTATAGGTAATGCAGTCTCTAGTGTTCGTTACACTCTGGAGCTGATTTATTAACGGCTCTACACCAACATCCCAGAATGCTGCATCCCAGAACGCTGCATCACAGAGCTCTGTGGGCAGCCTTTCGTGATCTTTTTAACAATTTTCTTTCCAGGGTTTTGTAATTGGAACTGTCTGTCTGTGCAATAATCTCATCGGCTGTTACAGAGACACTTGGGACAATCCACCTTTTACAATATATTGGACAGGGCAGGCCACCACAAATTACAAACACTCTAGCTTTATCACTCATTATGTCTATAACATGTTTGTTATGTGAGGTGTTCACAGTGTCTACTGCATGATTTATCGCATCATCTGTGGATTTCCCTTTCCTGAAACTGTACTGCTGAGGCTCATGCCTACTATCTGTCTTTGGTCCTTCAAGCAATGGCACAGAATCTTTTCCTGTACTTTGACAAAAGCATTTACCAAACAAATTGACCTGCAAGATTTCAAGTCTGGTCTTTGTCTTCCCCTCTTTTTAGTATAATGATATTCAATATTTTCCATATTCTGTGCACCTATCTCTGCATAAAACAATTGTTTTAATAACTTTGTTATATATGGTACAATTTGGTCCACTGGCTGATGCAACACACCTGCCATAATTCTCTCAGTCCCTGGCACTTTTTTCTTCTTTCAGAGTCTGTGCACCCATCTCTGAAAAAGACAGTTGTTTATAACACTATTATATATGGTATAATTTGGTCCACTAGCTGATGCAACACTTCTGCCATAATACTATCAGTCTCTGGTGCTTTCCTATTCTTTCATTATAGCTGGCCTTACTTCCTTCAGGGCAAATATAATCACAACACTATTATTCATATGCTGCTCTAATAATTCAGAGCGAAGTGTCTGATGGTTTGCTGTGTCATCCATCGTAGTATCATTGTAGTGCCTCAAGAATTTCCGTGTAAATTCTAGAGACACTCAGCTTTCCACAGTCTCAAACACCCGATATTTTAAGTATGAGGATGAGAGAGTGGATATGTGTCTACCTCGCCACCGGTTTCTGTGTGTGCAGGATGGACATGTATCGGGAGAATACAGCAATAGTGACAGTCAATCGGCGTGAACAAGTGTTTGCAGCATGTGCCTGAGAAGTTGTATGTCCAGTAGAAAGAGCAAACACGCTCTATTTCTTGATGGTGTAACGACTGTATTGTTGTGAACAAATGAATTATGTTTTGAACAAAAAGACACTTACATTTGACTTGAACAAAAAGACACTTACATTTGACTTTCTGGTGTTGAACTTGAGCGAAACAAGAACTGGCTTTATAGTGGTTATTAAACCAAACACATTATAACTGTATCTGTTAGTTTCTAATGATCCAAGAAGGGGTTGACTCCCAAGAGTTGAACGCTTGTGTGAATCTTGTGAAGTTGTTTTATCGTGGAGATGAAAATAAAACAGAGCTGAACAAAAATATCCTGAGAGTACAGAATCATTTCAAGAGTAGAAAAGAAGTCTATTTTGAAATTCCCTTAACCAGTTACAGTCTTTGGAGAAGAAGAGTTCGTGAAGATCAGCCATCTGACCCCAGAAGAAGATACGCTGCACACAATACATGAGTCAACTGCGAGAGAGGTGAGAGTCTTGCATCGAGTACCACACTGTCTCTCCTGACGTCCGAAAACCGTTAGATCATGGCGATAGTGACAGGACTCGAAGAAAACAAGAATTTTATGACAGAAATGTAGAGGAGATATTACGCATTGCCATAGCAACCAAGCCTAACAACATACGAGAACTGTTTCCAGAAATCGTATCGAGTCCAATGAACGAATGGAAGAAAGTTGTGAGGGCAACGCTGTAAAAGATGTGAGAAAGTAATAGTGGACAAAACTGGAGAGAATACCTCAACTTTTTGACTAAGACAATCGGGTGTGGGAAGCAAGCAGTCTTCACACACATACACCACGCCGACGCAGTAACCAGCCACTGATGCCGACTGCACCAGCTGCTGCTCACTGGTGTTGACTCCGCGTCCGCTCACCGGCAACGATGCTGAAACCAAGGTCCAACACCACCAGTGCTGGTGCTGTCTCCACCATCGCCGATTACACATCTGCTCACCACCGCAGCTGGAACTCTACGCTGGGTGAGTGAAAAACAATAATTTTTCGGTAAAGTTGAGGGGACGATTGCATGATAAACTGTCATTATGTTGTTGTTGTTGTGGTCTTCAGTCCTGAGACTGGTTTGATGCAGCTCTCCATGCTACTCTATCCTGTGCAAGCTGCTTCATCTCCCAGTACCTACTGCAACCTACAACCTTCTGAATCTGCTTAGTCTATTGATCTCTAGGTCTCCCTCTACGATTTTTACCCTCCACGGTGCCCTCCAATGCTAAATTTGTGATCCCTTGATGCCTCAAAACATGTCCTACCAACCGATCCCTTCTTCTAGTCAAGTTGTGCCACAAACTTCTCTTCTCCCCAATCCTATTCAATACCTCCTCATTAGTTACGTGATCTACTCACCTTATCTTCAGCATTCTTCTGTAGCACCACATTTCGAAAGCTTCTATTCTCTTCCTGTCCAAACAGGTTATCGTCCATGTTTCACTTCCATACATGGCTACACTCCATACAAATACTTTCAGAAACGACTTCCTGACACTTAAATCTATACTCGATGTTAACAAATTTCTCTTCTTCAGAAACGATTTCCTTGCCATTGCCAGTCTACAATTTATATCCTCTCTACTTCGACCATTATCACTTATTTTGCTCCCCAAATAGCAAAACTCCTTTACTGCTTTAAGTGTCTCATTTCCTAATCTAATCCCCTCAGCATCACCCGATTTAATTTGACTACATTCCATTATCCTCGTTTTGCTTTTGTTGATGTTCATCTTATCTCCCCCTTTCAAGACACTGTCCATTCCGTTCAACTGCTCTTCCAAGTCCTTTGCTGTCTCTGACAGAACTACAATGTCATCGGCGAACCTCAAAGTTTTTATTTCTTCTCCATGGATTTTAATACCTACTCCGAATTTTTCTTTTGTTTCCTTTACTGCTTGCTCAATATACAGATTGAATAACATCGGGGAGAGGCTACAACCATGTCTCACTCCTTTCCCAACCACCGCTTCCCTTTCATGCCCCTTGACTCTTATAACTGCCATCTGGTTTCTGTACAAATTGTAAATAGCCTTTCGCTCCCTGTATTTTACCCCTGCCACCTTCAGAATTTGAAAGAGAGTATTCCAGTTAACATTGTCAAAAGCTTTCTCTAAGTCTACAAATGCTAGAAACGTAGGTTTGCCTTTTCTTAATCTTTCTTCTAAGATAAGTCGTAAGGTTAGTATTGCCTCACATGTTCCAACATTTCTACGGAATCCAAACTGATCTTCCCCGAGGTCCGCTTCTACCAGTTTTTCCATTCGTCTGTAAAGAATTCATGTTAGTATTTTGCAGCTGTGACTTATTAAACTGATAGTTCGGTAATTTTCACATCTGTCAATACCTGCTTTCTTTGGGATTGGAATTATTATATTCTTCTTGAAGTCTGTGGGTATTTCGCCTGTCTCATACATCTTGCTGACCAGATGGTAGAGTTTTGTCATGACTGGCTCTCCCAAGGCCATCAGTAGTTCTAATGGAATGTTATCTACTCCCGGGGCCTTGTTTCGACTCAGGTCTTTCAGTGTTCTGTCAAACTCTTCACACAGTATCTTATCTCCCATTTCATCTTCATCTACATCCTCTTCCATTTCCATAATATTGTCCTCAAGTACATCGCCCTTGTATAAACCCTCTATATACTCCTTCCACCTTTCTGCCTTCCCTTCTTTGCTTAGAACTGGGTTGCCATCTGAGCTCTTGATATTCATACAAGTGGTTCTCTTCTCTCCAAAGATCTCTTTAATTTTCCTGTAGGCAGTATCTATCTTACCCCTAGTGAGACAAGCCTCTACATCCTTACATTTGTCCTCTAGCCATCCTTGCTTAGCCATTTTGCACTTCCTGTCGATATCATTTTTGAGACGTTTGTATTCCTTTTTGCCTGCTTCATTTACTGCATTTTTATATTTTCTCCTTTCATCAATTAAATTCAATATTTCTTCTGTTACCCGAGGATTTCTATTAGCCCTCGTCTTTTTACCTACTTGATCCTCTGCTGCCTTCACTACTTCATCCCTCAGAGCTACCCATTCTTCTTCTACTGTATTTCTTTCCCCCATTCCTGTCAATTGTTCCCCTATGCTTTCCCTGAAACTCTGTACAACCTCTGGTTCTTTCAGTTTATCAAGGTCCCATCTCCTTAAATTCCCGTCTTTTTGCGGTTTCTTCAGTTTCAATCTGCAGTTCATAACCAATAGATTGTGGCCAGAATCCACATCTGCCCCAGGAAATGTCTTACATTTTAAAACCTGGTTCCTAAATCCCTGTCTTACCATTATGTAATCTATCTGATACCTTTTAGTATCTCCAGGATTCTTCCAGGTATACAACCTTCTTTTATGATTCTTGAACCAAGTGTTAGCTATGATTAAGTTATGCTCTGTGCAAAATTCTACAAGGCAGCTTCCTCTCTCATTCCTTCCCCCCAATCCATATTCACCTACTATGTTTCCTTCTCTCCCTTTTCCTACTGACGAATTCCAGTCACCCATGACTATTAAATTTTCGCCTTCCTTCACTACCTGAATAATTTCTTTTATCTCGTCATACATTTCATCTATATCTAGGATACAGACAAAAAATAGGAATAGATAATACAAATATTAAAGAAGAACTGAAAGAAAAATATAGACAAAGACTAACAAAAATACTGAAAACAGAATTGACAGCAAGAAACAAGACAAAAGCTATAAATACTTATGCTATACCAATATTGACCTACTCATTAGGAGTAGTGAAATGGAGTAACACAGACCTAGAAGCACTCGATACACTTACACGATCACAATGCCACAAATGTAGAATACATCACATACATTCAGCAAGCGAAAGATTCACATTAAGCAGAAAGGAAGGAGGAAGGGGATTTATCGACATAAAAAACCTACATTATGGGCAGGTAGACAATTTAAGAAAATTCTTTATAGAACGAGCAGAAACTAGCAAAATACACAAAGCAATCACTCATATAAATACATCGGCTACACCACTGCAATTTCATAACCACTTCTACAACCCTTTAGATCACATAACATCAACAGATACGAAGAAAGTAAATTGGAAAAAGAAAACACTACATGGCAAGCACCCGTATCATCTAACACGGCCACACATCGATTAAGACGCATCCAACACATGGCTAAGAAAAGGCAATATATACAGTGAGACGGAAGGATTCATGATTGCAATACAGGATCAAACAATAAACACCAGATACTACAGCAAACATATTATTAAAGATTCCAATACCACAACAGATAAATGCTGACTCTGTAAACAACAAATAGAAACAATAGATCACATCACAAGCGGATGTACAATACTAGCAAATACAGAATACCCCAGAAGACATGACAATGTAGCAAAAATAATACATCAACAGCTTGCCTTACAACATAAACTTATAAAACAACATGTTCCCACATACAAGTATGCACCACAAAATGTACTGGAGAACGATGAATACAAATTATACTGGAACAGAACCATTATAACAGATAAAACAACACCACATAACAAACCTGACATCATATTCACCAATAAAAAGAAGAAATTAACACAACTAATAGAAATATCCATACCCAATACAACAAATATACAAAAGAAAAAAGGGAGAAAAAATTGAAAAATACACCCACCTGGCTGAGAAGTCAAGGACATGTGGCATCAGGATAAAGTTGACATTATACCAATTATACTATCAACTGCAGGAGTCATACCACACAATATCCACCAGTACATCAATGCAATACAGCTACATCCAAACTTAATTATACAACTACAGAAATCTGTAATTATTGACACTTGTTCAATTACCCGAAAGTTCCTAAATGCAATGTAACATATACCGTACAGTTAAAAGGATGTCACGCTTGATCACGGTCCGCGTCACCTTCCATTTTTAACCAGACATAACGTCTGAGACAAGAAAGAAATAATAATAATAATAATAATAATGTAAGATCTGAATTTATTAGAAAATCAAAATTTTGTGAAAATGTATGTAATGTTAGATGTAAGTCCATAAGACAGAAAATGAATATCATGAAAGAGAGCACAGATCGAGCTATGGAATTAATATCGATTATGCAATCGAAAATTCCAGGTGTTAGTATACGAGCTGTTACTACACGAGATGTTGGTTCACGAGTAAATAATGTAGAGCAAAATTTCAAAGAAAATATAGTCAGCTTTGACATTAAAAATGTGAGTAGTCTGGTGGAACGTTTCGAGCTAACTACAGATCGAGAAATTTCCGTGAGTATAATCTCTGGAAACATTGTGACTGTTGCTTTTTCCAAACCTAATGATACTAACAAGGTTTTAGACGACTTGGGCGAGGAATTCAAACTTGTCCATGACAAGGTAGAAAACAGAACAACTTTACCTGCTGTGGTGTTATGTAGTGAAGTGGTGGTTTTTTTTGTCCCCCAGGGACGTTAACGTTCTGTGTTAACGGGCGGAGTGATGACCGCCAGCTCCCGAGTTGTTTTTGGTGTTTCTTCGAACTTAGTTTTTCTGCACAGAATTCCCTTCAATTTTTAAACTATTCTGTAATCTATTCTTGAATTCTTAAACTATTCTATGATTTCAGTATGTAGGAAACCAGATATGACTACAAGATTAGGACCAATTTAAGAGAATCACAAACGAACAGTGATCTCTAGACATGAAATGAAACATATAGAATAAGTACTTTATGTGTGTATGAAAAATAGTATAAACTGAATGACTAAACAGCTGTTATTGTAGTGTATAATTTTCTACTTTTATAGAATATTTTATACCTTTTGTGAGATGTAATGTAAATGGGAGGGTTTGTATAACTTTTGGAAAGGGGGGGGGGGGGGGGTGTAGTGTAAGCACAAGCATAACTAACACTAATCACACACTCCACCTTTCCGATAACCCTCACAGACAACTGTGACTGATTCTTCACCATATGTGTTGCTAAGATTTTTCTTCGGGGGCTTCAAAGGTGAAAGTGAGAATGTTCGTTCTGTAGGAGACGTTTAACATCATACCTCCTCCGGCTTCTCACTCAAGTACCGGCGAAGTAGGGATCCTGGGGAAGGGGGGTGGGAAGGGTTTTCCTGTCTTTGGGGCTATCTTCTTTCTCTTCTTCAATCTTAGCAGTCATCTCTAGTTTTTCCTTTCTTACTCCTCTATTGAGTACCTATCTATCTTTCCCTCTTTCCACATGCATCTACTTCTATCGTTGGAAGTCCTCAATTTCTGTGCTTCATCATAACCTTCAACTTACTTCACATAAATCGGACAAAGAATCAGGAAACACGAACACACATCTACATACACGCAAAAATACACTTAAAACACAAACAGGAGAATTACGAATTAGGAACCTGAAATGATGCCAAGGGATGTAGGGAAATAAAGATATATGTACATCTGAGTCGATGCACATATTACATTGTTGATACGTGATGGTTCTGCATCGTTATTTTTTGTCGCTCTCAAACATATATTTACATGTGCCGTGCTAGTCCTTGGAGAAAAGGCATAGTATCTACGGGGAGTTGGTAAATACAGGTAGACATAGCATCTACTATGTATGTGCATGACATCTGTTTATATGGTAGAAGAGAGGAGTGAAAGAGGACTCTAGGGTATTAGATAGAGTATTGGAAAGTGGAGTTAAGTTGTAAAGTAGAGTGTAATTTTACCAGAGAGTATTTAAGAATAGTATTCATAAAGATACATGCTCAGGCAACGAACCAGGAGGTCTTCTCAGGAAGGAGAAGGAGGGTGCACCCAGCATTTATTGGATGAAAAGGGCAGATAGGCAGGCCCAAGACCAAGAGAGGCTGACCTACACTGTGCGAACAGGGGCACCAAGAAGGGGATCGACCTGAACCGTAGATTTGGGAAAGGATACTCCTAGGATCAAGCCATGTACCATACCTAAAGGGAAAAAGGGCAGTATCATGACAGAAGTCACACATTTAAAGGGATGAGTCTGGTAAGTTTGAATTCTATGCATAAATAGCCTCATTAAGTTTCAGATTTACAAATATCCAAGAAGGGAAAACTTTTATTCTACCCAGAGTTCCTCCAGATTACAATAGGTAATGAATAAGTACATACTTAGAAAAAGTAGTACACAAAGTAAGAACGAAGCAGCAGAGTATTAATGAGTTATGTGAACCTGGAATTTATGGCTGGAAGAGGAATAAAAAACATAGGTTGTGGTTGTTTTTCTTGGAAATTAAAAAGAGCTAACTCGCAACATGGACTGAAAGGTTCACAGTTTGTAATTGTGGTAATATATGCTCAGTACTGTTAAAAGATGAAGAATTATCATCTTGTGTAATATTAGTGTACATAATGAATGTGTATAAAATATCGCATGTTCGAGTTAAGGGGAGCGATACGGAGTGTCTCGAGAATTTTGATGTAAATTCTAGAGATACTCAGTTTTTCACCATCTCAAACACCCGATATTTTAAGTACAAGGGTGAGAAAGTGGAGATGTGTCTACCTCGCCACCGGTTTCTGTGTGTGCAGGATGGACATGTATCGGGATAATACGGCAATAGTGACGGTCGATCGGCATGGACAAGTGTTTGCAGTGCGTGCCTGAGAAGCTGTATGTCCAGTACAAAGAACAAGCATGCTCTATTCTATAATGATGTAACGACCATATTGTTCTGAACAAATGAAATATGTCTTGAACTAACGACACTTACATTTGACTTTCTGGTGTTGGACTTGAGAGAAGCAAGAACTGGTTTTATAGTGGTTATAACACCAAACACATTATAACTGTATCTGTTAGTTTCTAATGATCCAAGAAGGGGTTGACTTGCAAGAGTTGAACGCTTGTGTGAATCTTGTGAAGTTGTTTTATTGTGGAGATGGAAATATAACAGAGTTGAACAAAAGTATCCTGAGAGTACAGAATCATTTCAAGAGTAGAAAAGAAGTCTATTTTGAAATTCCCTTAACCAGTTATAGCCTTCGGAGAAGAAGAGTTCGTGAAGATTGACAACGCCGTCTGACCCAAGAATAAGATAGGCTGCACAACACGTGAGTCAACTGCGAGAGACCTGTGAGTCTTGCACCCAATACCACACTGTCTCTCCTGTCATCCGAAGACCGTTAGATCGTCTGGCAACAGAGTTCTGAGTAGATACTGCACTGACATCTACCAGTCTGATGTCACTGTAATATTGGATCATCTCAGGGTTGATAATACTATGGGTGATTGAATATTGTTGGTTGCAAGTTTGTATGGAAATCCCCAAACATTGATAGAAAATTAGCCTTCTTTGTCGTCCTGGCACCCCTAAGGATCTTTGTTGGGATCTTCTTGCCTGCCTTGCTCTGCATCTTAAAAGACTGTAGGGCAGGACTCCAGGGAATTTTAAACCCTTTTGACTTCCTAATAAACGCTGAGATCGCCTTCTCTTGTGTCCTCTTCAAGGCTCGCACCAATTCGTCGACTTTGGAATCAACATCAAATCCACTTCACAGCAGTGGTTGTAACTTGAATTCTGTCTTTAAAAATATCCCAATTAACTCCGCATCGATTGTACAGTTGCTTGTACTGGATGTTAGCGTTTAAGTCATTATTTACATGTGTAATTGTGAAGAAAAGAGAATATGGTCACTTGTTGCAAGTCCATTACATACCTCCATTCTGCAATGCACACACTGACTTTCGTATTCGCAAGGCTTATATACATATTTGTTGCCATACCTGCACAATTCTTGAAAGCAGATGGGTTGAGAGGCCTGTTCATCACATGAAAGCCGCCAAGATTTTGTGTAGTGTTCTGCAGGCAGAGTCATCTTTCATCAGTTACTCTGCTATGACACAATACTGATTTCGCATTTGCATCCATTACAAAGACATGTCTGTCATGTCAACCCAGTATTGCTGCTGTTTTTAAATTTGCTATATGTGGTTTTATCTCCACACTGTATTGAAAATATTGATTAGTTATGTAAAATTTTCCTAAGGCTGTCATAATTTCTATTGTCACCACTTGTTCGTCACCGAGTTCAAGTATCTTCGTCACTGTTCTGTCACTATCCAGCACCACAATGATGGCCATTGTGTGGTATCGATAGTAACGATGCCACATAGTTTCAAAGGTTGGCACTACCACGAAGCACCAACGGCAGCGCCCTCTAGCTGGTGCTGTGCAGCTCTACGAGCTCCGCTACAGATTGTGCCCATTTCATCAGGTGCAGTCAGCCAGAACGCTTCGCACTTCATTCCAAGTTATGTATGCTTATTGCTGAGTAGAGGGGATTTAAATTCATACAGCAGTACCAACGTGTTTTACCTTTTCCTAATCCAACCCAAGTGCCGCCTTCCAGGCGGGATACAAAAGATGGTGATGATCAGGGACTAAAGTTTTTTTGCCTTTCCTATCATTTACTTTTTGCTCAGTACTGCTTTAGCTTTTTTGTGTTTTCACCATGTAACCATGGCTTCACCATGTAACCATGGCTTCGCCACGGGAACAGACTCCGCTGTCCAATCTTGTACGTTTTCAGGCTCAGCAAATGACGCAGCTGCTTCCTGCCATAAATGGACTGGTCACACTACAAACTGCAGCTACTTCGGTGCCTCCGACGCCACTGCCTGTACCAACGCCATCGCCGCCATTTCATGCCTTCAATCCTGATGTTGAACGCTGGCCGGAATACATCGCCCAGCTCGAGGCACACTTCACAGCTTACAACGTACCAGGTACAGAGCCGTTTGCTTTTTTCATTGCCACCACGGGTGTTGTGTTGTACCGTGTGCTCGTGAAATTGTTTCCCACCACCCGCCCAGAAACTAAAACGTACGACAAAGTGATTGATGCTTTGAACTTCCACTTCCGTGACAGTGTAAATGTGGTAGCTGCATGTTACAAATTCTTTCGTCTCCGGCATGGCCCTACTCAGTCTAATGAGTCTTGGTTAGCGGACCTTGAGGGACTAATTTCTGATTGTGATTTCAATTGCTCATGTGGACGCTCATATGCAGATATAATGATCAGAAACGCTATTGCACATAATGTGACGGATCACCGCAACCGCGAACAAATCCTCCGATTTAAAAACCTATCTTTGAAGGAAGTTGTGGACTTGCTAGACTGACAAGATACTTTAGACATGGCTACTTCCGCGTTCGACGTGACCCCGGGTGTGTGGACTGTTAGTGCGTCACAACACGTGCCCTCTCGCCCGCTAGCACGGCCAGCCACGCCACGCCGCTCGCGCGCTTGTAAACATGGTTCAAACCAGGCACCCTCTAAGAAACTGAAATCCTGTCCGAACTGTTTTTGTGCCTACCTATGGGACAGTTGCCCATTCCATCAAGCACAGTGTTATTTTTGTAATAAGAAAGGACACATGCAAGCTGTGTGCAGGCAGAGAAACTCTGATTCACAACATGTCTCCCGTTCACGTGACTCACGTGGGCGTCACCGCAACAGCAATGCCATAATCTGGTTTCCCATCAGCCTGTGGACGTTAATGCCATTTATTCAAAGCCTTCTGCTTCACATGCGTCAACAGCTCATCGTGTGAATCAAGTTTTGCCAGGCACTTCCTCTCGCACTCAGCGCAATACAAGGAAACTTTTTGTGACTTTGCACATTTGAGGGCGTTCTGTTCGCTTGCAGCTGCACACTGGTGCGTCAGGTTCTTTACTGAACAGATCAACATATGACTTGCTTGGTTCACCTCTGCTTCGTTGTTCGCATTCCACGCTGACTGCGTTTCATGGACAGGAAATCTCAATGCTCAGTGTGTGTAGTTTGCTAGCCACGTATGGTGCAATGACCCGTACAGTGTCTTTCCATGTGCTCCGCTCTAGTGATGCTACAAACATTTTTGGCATGGACGCATTTGAACCTTTTGGCCTCGCCATTCAGGACAATGTACTTTGCATCAGCACTAGTGAACATGCAGACAGTGTTACCGCATTATGCGATGATTTTGTTGAACTCTTTTCTGATGGCCTTGGTTGTGCCACAGACTTTGCAGCACATGTTGTAGTTAAAGGCAATGCCTTGCTTATTTTCCAGCGCGCACGCCCGGTACCACACGCACTGCGCGACGCCATAGCTTCTGAACTTACGCATTTGCAAGACAGTGATGTCATTGAACTTGCTTCTGCTTCGCCATGGGCTTCGCCTATAATGTGTGTGTGAAGAAACCAAACGGTTGTCTCCGTATTTGTGCTAACTTTAAGTCAACAGTGGTAGCTACATTTCCCTTACCATGTCCTGAAGACATTTCTGATAAGCTTGGTGAGGGAAAATTCTTTTCCACGATTGACTTGTGGGATGCCTACTTTCAGATTCCGCTTGACATACAGTCACAGCACTATTTTGTGAGCTACATCTACATTTATACTCCGCAAGCCACCCAACGGTGTGTGGAGGAGTGCCCTTTACGTGCCACTGTAATTACCTCCCTTTTCTGTTCTAGTCGCGTATGGTTCGTGGGAAGAACGACTGTCTGAAAGCCTCCGTGTGCACTCGAATCTCTCTAATTTTACATTCGTGATCTCCTCGGGAGGTATAAGTAGGGGGAAGCAATATATTCGATACCTCATCCAGAAACACACCCTCTCGAAACCTGGCGAGCAAGCTACACCGCGATGCAGAGCGCCTCTCTTGCAGAGTCTGCCACTTGAGTTTGCTAAACATCTCCGAAACGCTATAATGGTTACCAAATAACCCTGTGACAAAACGCGCCACTCTTCTTTGGATCTTCTCTATCTCCTCCGTCAACCCGATCTGGTACGGATCCCACACTGATGAGCAATACTCAAGTATAGGTCGAACGAGTGTTTTGTAAGCCACCTCCTTTGTTGATGGACTACATTTTCTAAGGACTCTCCCAATGAATCTCAACCTGGTACCCGCCTTACCAACAATTAATTTTATATGATCATTCCACAATGAGGAAATCAAAGAAAAACTGGGAATGAACTCTATAGATGTAGCAGTCAGGGCGAACAGGCTTAGATGGTGGGGTCATGTTACACGCATGGGAGAAGCAAGGTTACCCAAGAGACTCATGGATTCAGCAGTAGAGGATAGGAGGAGTCGGGGCAGACCGAGGAGAAGGTACCTGGATTCGGTTAAGAATGATTTTGAAGTAATAGGTTTAACATCAGAAGAGGCATCAATGTTAGCACTGAATAGGGGATCATGGAGGAACTGTATAAGGGGGGCTATGCTCCAGACTGAACGCTGAAAGGCATAATCAGTCTTAAATGATGATGATGATGATGATGATGATGATGATGATGATTCCACTTCAAATCGTTCTGCACACATACTCCCAGATATTTTACAGAAGTAACTGCTACCAGTGTTTGTTCTGCTATCATATAATCTTACAATAAAGGATCCTTCTTTCTATGTATTCGCAATACAGTACATTTGTCTATGTCAAGGGTCAGTTGCCACCCCCTGCACCAAGTGCCTATCCGCTGCAGATCTTCCTGCATTTCACTACAATTTTCTAATGCTGCAACTTCTCTGTATACTACAGCATCATCCGCGAAAAGTCGCATGGAACTTCTGACACTATCTACTAGGTCATTTATATATATTGTGAAAAGCAATGGTCCCATAACACTCCCCTGTGGCACGCCAGAGGTCACCCTAACGTCTGTAGACGTCTCTCCATTGATAACAACATGCTGTGTTCTGTTTGCTAAAAACTCTTCAATCCAGCCACACAGCTGGTCTGATATTCTGTAGGCTCTTACTTTGTTTATCAGGCGACAGTGCGGAACTGTATCAAACGCCTTCCGGAAGTCAAGGAAAATAACATCTACCTGGGAGCCTGTATTTAATATTTTCTGGGTCTCATGAACAAATAAAGCGAGTTGGGTCTCACACGATCGCTGTTTCTGGAATCCAGGTTGATTCCTACAGAGTAGATTCTGGGTTTCCAAAAACGACATGATACTCGAGCAAAAAACATGTTCTAAAATTCTACAACAGATCGACGTCAGAGATATAGGTCTATAGTCTTGCACATCTGCTCGACGACCCTTCCTGAAGACTGGGACTACCTGTGCTCTTTACCAATCATTTGGAACCTTCCGTTCCTCTAGAGAGTCTGTGGCACAACTAAGGCCATCAGAAAAGAGTTAAGCAAAATCATCGCATAATGCGGTAACACTGTCTGCATGGTTACTAGCGCTGATGCACCCACCTTGGATTGCTCAAGTTTTGCCGCCTTCCATTTGGTTGTGCTTTGGCTCCTGCTATTTTTCAATCTTATTTGCAGCAGTTGTGTGCCACTGTCCCTGGTTGTGCCAATTATCTGGATGATACAGATGTATCAGATCGCACCCCTGACGAACATTTGCAGAATTTGAATGCCTTATTTACTGTACTTTTGCAGGCAGGACTAAAGTGTAACAGAGACTGTGATACAGTATTTAGGACATATGATTAATGGACAGGGTATCCACCCCTCACCGTCACATCTCAATGTGATTAGAGACTTGCCAGCGCCCAGGAACTTGAAAGAACTTCAGTCTGTTTTGGGCAAAATCACTTACTATATTCGGTTTTTGGCGTAAGAACATTCCTTTTGTTTGGTCTTCGGAATGTGATGCTGCTTTCCACAATCTCAGATCTGCTTTGTTGAGTGATCGCTGTTTGATTCCTTTTGATCCCTCCAAACCAGTTGTTTTGGCTGTCGATGCATTTTCTCACGGCTTTGGAGCGGTTCTCTCGCACCGCATTAATTCTGTCGATTGGCCAATCGCTTTTGCGTCGAAATTGCTCAATTCTGCCCAGCAAAACTATTCTCAAATCGAGAAAGAAGCTTTAGCTATTGTATATGGTGTAACTAAGTTTCATGATTTTTTGTACTGTCAAAAGTTCTATTTTGTCACCGACCATAAGCCTTTGATGTCATTGTTTCACCCCTCAAAGTCAGTTCCAGCCTGTACTGCACAAAAGTTGCAATATTGGTCTTCGTTTTTGTCCGACTACAATGACGAAATTTTGTTACGGCCTACGGCCGAGCATGGCAATGCTGATGCTCTGTCTCATCTGCCTATCGGTCCTGACGAAGTGTTTCATTCTTCCGAACTGTCATGTATGTTTATTGATTCGCAAGATAAGGACTTAGCTGATGGTTTTCTGGTGGATTTTCATCGCATTGCTGCCGTGACAGCCGCTGATGCTTCTTTGCAGATTCTTTTGCAATATATTTGTACTCAATGGCCTACATCTGCTACGCAGATTCGAGATCCACTTGTTCAACGTTACTTTGCGCAACGTCACAACTTGTCTGTACACCACGGTGTTATCTTGTTACGAACTGACAATGATCAGTCTCGTGTGGTTGTACCTCGTTCGTTGCAGCTGAAAATCCTCTTATTGCTGCACACTGGTCATTGGGGTATCGTGCGGACGAAGCAATTAGTGCGTCGTCACTGCACTTTGGTCGGCATTGATAGACAAATTGAGAATTTGCTTGCTAATCGTCGATCTTGTGCGGAGTATCAATCTGCTCCCTGCCAGCACTTCTTCACGTGGCCGACTCCCACTGCGCCTTGGCAGCGCGTTCATATTTATTTTGTGGGTCCTTTCTGGGACACCCATTTGTTGATTGTCATTGATGCATACAGCAACTTTCCTCTTCTTGTGCCTGTGTCTTCTACTACATCTGCGAGTACTATTCGGGCTTTGACATCTATTTTTTGCATTGAGGGCCTTTCGGAAGTTATTGTGTCCAACAATGGCCCCCATTTCGTGTCCTCAGAGTTTGAAGCGTTTTGTGCTGCTAATGGCATTCGCCATCTGACCTCAGCCCCGTTCCACCCCCAGTTGAACGGCGAGGCTGAATGCTTTGTGCGTACGTTTAAAAAGTCGCAAATGAGCAAGTTGCACGCCATGCACTCACGCGAGCTCTGGACTTTCCTTGCTTCCTATAGCTCTGAGCCGCGCGGCACCCATTCCCCAGTGGAATTGTTACATGGCCACGGCCGCCCATCCGTCGCTCCTGTAGCTATTGCACCCGTCGCTGCAAGCTCCCACTGCTTCGCATCATTCTGCCTTGGCGCCGCATGATTTGGTGTTCTATCGCGTTTTCTCTGGCAGGCAGCACTGAGAGCATGGGCGCATTCTTCACCAGCTTGGCCGCGCCTTATTTGTCATTTCTGGTCCCTCCGGCACTGTCAAGTGACACCGGAACGAGATTCGTTTGTGCCGTCCTCAGTTTTCTGCCACTGGTTGTTTTCCGGCAGAATTGGAGGCTTCGAAGCTTCCGCCGCCACGGCCCATGATGCCACCGAGGGCACCTCCGCAGTGGGCACGCCTCTGGTCGTCGCCGCTGCCGGTCTGGTCACCTGCTCCGGACGGATGCCTCCCACCGCCGCCGCACATGGAGGTCGTTGCTCCATCTCCTCCTCCGAACATACCCAGTAGCGGTGCGCGGCCTGGGCAGGTTTTCCATGGGGCGTTTTCCTCACCCCTTCGCAAGCAATTTGGGGTCGCGGGTGGACAGCGCCCCGGCAGTTCCGCTGTCCGCCCCCTCCGCTGCACTGCCCCTGGGTCCCTCCAGCCTCTGTCGGAAACCATACTCAATGACGGTCCGTCATTTCAGGGGGGGGGGGGGGGATGTGATATCAATAGTAACGATGCCACATAGTTTCAAAGGTTGGCACTACCACAAAACACTGACGGTAGCGCCCTCTAGCTGGTGCAGTGCAGCTCTACGAGCTCCACTACAGATTCTGCCCATTTCATCAGGTGTAGTCAGCTAGGACACTTCGCTTCAGCTTCGCACTTCATTCCAAGTTATGTATTCTTATTGCTTGAGTAAAGGGGATTTAAATTCATACAGCAGTACCGACGTGTTTTACCTTTTCCTCATCCAACCCAAGCACTGCCTTCCAGGCGGGATACAAAACATTGGATGATGACTCTATGCTATGATCTGTGCTGTTACTGGCAAGGAGGATAATGCCCCATTATTGGATTATGGCTCCTGCTTCTGGTTTTTGCTAGCTCATTCTCCTTAATTTTTCATTACTATATTTTTTTCGAACCTTATCCACAGTTTTGCCCTTAAAAAGTGCAGCTATCCCATCCTCATCCCCCTCCTGCTCCTCCTCCTCCTCCTCCTCAACTGCTTCAAGAACATTCTTCAAGACCACTTTGGGCCTAAGGCCAACACTTTTCTCCCATAGTCCAGTACAGCTTCACACAGGACACACTTCTCACTTGAACTCATTATGTATGACAATTTTATACAATTAAACTGAATTTACCAACTGCAGAAATATTCTAAGTGAATATTTGAGGGTGAACTCAAAAACAACAGCCTGCACTGGAGAACAACGCACAAGACTGACATTCCCACATACCAAGCATTCCAATAACATTGTGACACCTGGCGGACGAAACTCTGATACAGATGTGCAACAAAGTACAGTCAGGGCGCAGACGGGATTGGGGGGGGGGGGGGGGGGGGGTGAGTAGGTCCTGATATGGCCAATCTTTTCAGCTTTGAAATCGCACTTACTTCACCACACACTACACGCTGTACAGTTGGTCTGACAAAAAGGTCACATGGACCTACTTTGTGGAAATTTTACCCTATTTTCTTTCACGAATAGGCAGCTTAAACCAAAAATACTTCCATTTTTTCATGGATCTATCTATTTTCCACCCATTTCCTTGCCAAAATTTTGGTGGGACTTTAAAAATTCAGATTCGGCACCCATGAAAACATATAGAACATTTGTCAAAAAAACTTCTACTAAACTTTCCACTACTTGGCATTTTGGAGCACCATTTGACTGTTCTATTATTTCATGCAACAATGTTTACAGATTTAGATTACAGCACATGGAGGTTTCATACCATACTGAATTCTAAATCTCAGAAATCATACGCAGATCTTTAGTCCTAATGATTGCCACAAATAATTGAAGGAGAAAGATAACAACTCACCAAATTGTTGAGGTGCTGAGCCATCAACTGACTGACACTGACACTGACACACCACACACACACACACACACACACAAAAACTACTAAAAGGTGTTAGCACAAAAAAAGCAAGTGTTCCCACAAGTGAGGAATCCTTTTTGTCTAAGTCATTTTTAGGGCAAAACAGATTTAAAATAAAGGAACAGCACAATAAAAGTATTGCATTTTTCATTCATGTCATGAGCATTGTAAACATCTCTGTATTTGGATCAACTTTGGAGAGATTTTTCCTTGTCCTGTTAGAACTGACCTTTCTTGTGGAGTTTCATTTGTAGAATTACACCACTTTATGAATGATTTTAGCAAAACATTGAGTCTACGGTCATCCCCTGTACCATCACCATCAATCAGGAGCCTCCGTCGAATAACATCCTCTGAAAATTAGAACAAATTGTTTACATTTTAGTACTGAGCAATCACATTTTATAGTTTTGCAATAAAATTATGATTGAGGACACATTATTATTAGAAAATAAACAATACAATGACCAAATGTGAACTACTATACAGACAGACATCCATCTTGAAGTGCTGCGCTGCTGTTACTAAAAGTGGAGGGACATGTTTCTTTTATGAAGTACCAAACATACAAGAAGCTACATGTGTGTGCGTTAATGGAATAGTTTCTCACTGATGTAATAAAGAAAAGATGTGGTTGATGACTGTCATATAACATCAGACATCTACATTCTTTAAGAATTAAGACCTGTTTACAATGAAGGCTGTTATTTACCATGGTACTAACAGTGATTTTCAATGGTCTAACCCAGTAAAAAAAAAATTGTTTGCAAGATAGTGTAATAAGAAGGCAGCTTACTTTCTGCACAGCAAAAGCTGAGAAAATGCCTCTTGTAAATTTGTAGGTAAGGAATAGAGTCCTGGTGGTGTTTAATGTTCATGCACGTAAGTGTGAATAGCTGTGTGCCAGTACGAATTATATGTACTGCACAAGATGTGATAGTAAAATTGCAATGATATCAATAACTGACAATGGCAAATCAACAGTCAACCACAACATACATACTAGACACCCACAGCATCACTAAGCACCACTCAGGAAGACAGTAAGCGACATCTCCGGTAGTTGCGAGCCACCGCCTCATGGTCTTCAAATACTGCCATACAGGACAAGAGCAGCCAGTTCTATTCTGTTCTGTCTCTGAGTTGTATCTACAGTTCTGTCTTGAGTGCAGTCACGTCTCGAAGTTCTATTTCTGCCTCCAGAGGACAGTGTCATCATATCGTCAAGCCTAGTTCAGTCTTAAATGTGCAGTGTGCTGAGTGCCATCCACAGACTCATTTTCATCACAGTTGTAGAAACATTTAGAGTTCATTAACTGCAGACTTGAACTTTTAACACAGCTCAGTGTCTATAGCTGACTCTTGTGTATTTCGAAAGCAAGTTCCACACATATTCACACAGTCACAGCAGTTGAGAGCTAAAGGTAAGTATATTTTTTGCATCAATACAGCGTGCTGTTATTTGATTGCTCATACAACCAACTCTATCTTTTGTTCACTTGTATGTGTGTTTGAAGCACAATATAACAAAACCACACTTTTTTCTCTTTTCTTTCAGTGTTTAACCAGTGGCACTAAACGCTAACAATTAGCAATCGCTACTCTATGATTTGGCAATAATTTTTATATGTCTTCTGTAGCCGGAAGCTTTTATTTTAGAACAAATGTCACAATACTAACAACATGAAGTAGATCAACATAACGAAGAACACTGCTGTTTCTACCAAGTGTGAGTTTCTCTTTTATATTGCATAAAATTTTGCAGTGGATTCTTTTTCTATTTTTACTCATCTTGACAGCCTGTTTTGTTTATATTTTATTTACCGTAATGCATATAAGCAACTCAAACATAAAGAAAGAATTTTACACATTTACAACATATATACATATACTGCAAAGGGATGGCATCATAATGCCTTTAGATCAAGCACCTCTGTCCACTCAATTGCACAGACCAACTAAGAAGCTTGTGCTTCATATGAATGAGCTACGTAAATGCAAAAGTATTGTATTGGGTAAGCTGAAAACTAGTGTCACTACCTTACATGAAGGTTAAGATTTCTCTTCGTTTGAAGAGAGATTCAGTATGGTCTCTCAATGATGCAGATCCTGTAAAAAGATTTTCACAACCTTGAAGGAAGTGCAAACTGATGACTGCCGTTGGAGGTCAATTCCTCCTTCCAATAGTCATTTACAAAATGACTCCATGGAAAGGCAGGCTCCAGGATACCACAATTTTGTGATATTTCTGCACCAAAGCAACTTCTCTTTGTAGGTATGATCACTAAAGAGTGGAAGCCAGTAAACAGATGTAGGTCTGAAGACATCAGCAATCTGTCTAAGTGCCCCATTAAGTTGGGTGTGGATTAGCCTCATGTGAGGGTGATTCAATCACATTAGTGCTCAGTATAAAGCTGCAGAGAAGGTGATTTTATACTAGCGCACCTCAAGGTGGCTGTAGTAGCTCCCCTACTGAACAAACAATGCTATGGATTTTATCCGCTATATTTCATTTGTGATATTTGAATGAGTGTGCATTGCTAATGTTATTCTCAAGTATTTTGAAAGCTTTGTATTTGTTAATACTATATCCTTCAGTGCCTCATGAATTTTGCTATCGGACAGTTAACTGTTCAAGCAAATGAAATCCAACTTCAATGCTGGCTATCAATATAACAGAACTTCTGAGACTCTGTTTAATACAAGTCACATTTCTATGCTTTAAATGGCAGGAAAGATAGCACTGCACCCTGTGGGGCTCTATTGTTTATCTACCTGTATCCTACACAGCTGTCATTTCAAGGAATAGAATAGAAACCACTCACTGGAACCATTTCCAGTGTTACGGCCAAAAACAAGTAAGCATATTTATATTATTGTTGTTGTTATATATCGTATGACATGCCAGCAGCATATATATATACAAAAACTGTCATTACAATGCAAAGGAATATACAGGGTGATTATAATTAAAGCTTAACTTTCAAAACACTGTAGAAATAATACTACTGGTCAGAATGATGTCAAATTGCAACAGAATATTATTGGAGAAGGGGGAAAACTTATGGCAGAAGAAAAAAAAGTGTAAAATTGATCAATAGATGGCACTGTATGTGTCAGAATACGTAAATAAAAACACCTGTCATGTGCACATCCCACTGAAGTTGGTATAAACAAGCTGGGTACACGGCTTTTCCTCCTTTGGCGTCTGCGATGTTCGCCATGACTGTCTCAATGCAGGATTGTGCTCTGCTTGTAAAGCTGTATTACAAGAATGATGAATGTGCTCACTTCGCTCTGCAGAAGTTCTGGACACTGAAGGGTTTGAAAAAAGGCGATGGTCCGATAACTGCCGACGGTCTGGAGAAAATTGTTCGAAATTCGAAAAGATGGGGTCTTTTGCTGTGCAACCTGGTAGAGGGAGGAAACAAATTGATTCAACATCAGTGGAAGCAGTGGCCGCAGCAATGCAGGAGGAGATGAGTGGTGGTGTGCAAATGTGTAGTGCACAGAGACTTGCCCGAACACTGGACGTTCGCGTGAGCGCGGTGCATAAAATCCTATGAAACATCCTTCTTTGCTATCCATTCAAAATTACCCATGTGTACGGGCTGCTTCCTGTTGACCTGCCAGCATGAGAGACCTTTGCTTTAGAATTTCTTGCTCGCATGGAAATGGATATGATTGGCCACGAAAGATTCTGTGGACAGACGAAGCCCACTTACATCTGACAGGATATTTCAATACACAGAATTGTCGAATATGGGCAATGGAAAATCCACACGTAAATCAACCAATACCACTTCATCCTGAAAAGGTCACTGTGTGGTGCGGGTTTACGGCATTATTACCATAGGACCATATTTTTCGAAGAAACAGATGCTTCCGGTCCTGTTACCTGTACTGTCACTGGTAAGCGCTATGAGCGTCTTTTGCGCAACCACATCATTCTGTCTCTCCAACAGCATGGATGTGTGGATGGGATAATTTTTATGCAAGATGGCGCACCTCCACACACTGCAAATCCAGTTAAGCAGCTGCTGAAGTGCCATCTTAATCCGTGTGACTTCTGGCTATGGGGCTATCTAAAAGATGTTGGCTTCAGTGTTCCAACTGCAAACTTAGCTGCACTGAAGGCACATGCATTGCGCAACACATTCTGAATGTGACCCCAGAAACACTGCAATAAATTGTGGAACATGCTGTTTCTCAATTTCAACTTGCAGAAAACAGTGGACAGCGCTTTGAACATGTTTTGCCCCAGTCACACGGAAATTAATAATCCAATTTGATCGATGCTTTTTATGCAGTTATTAGTCTCAGGACAATTAATAACTGATGTGATTGATGCTTTTTATGCAGTTTTTGGCCTCAAGACAGTTAAAAACCGATATGTGATGCTTTTTATGCGATTTCTGGCCTCAGTATAATTACAAACCGATGTGAGTGATGTTTTTTATGCAGTTTTAGGCTTCAGTATGATTAAAATCTGATTTTTTCCATCCGATGTGATACGACCTTGCTGTGGTGGATGGGCTTATGTAACTAACAGTATTGCACCTGTACACCCTGCACACTGAGTAGTACAGTTTGTTTAACGTCAAACATACACCTTAGGCATTGTTGTATGATTCATTCGTCATTTATAGTCGACCACTATTAACCCTTTCCACTCCAATGTCGAGTGCCACTCGACATCGCGAAATTTGTTTTCCGCTCCGATGTCGAGCCTCATTCGACACGACTTTTCGAGGCTCTCAGACGTATTTTGGGTCTACTAGGCATTATTGCTGCAGTGTGCTGCCATCTAGGAGAACTAGTGTTAACTCGGTGTCGAACAGTAGCAGCTGTGTTAAGTCAAAGGTTGTAATTATTCCGTTCAAGTCCACGCGCTCGAAATGGCTAGTTCTTCACGTACAGTACTTTCTGAGGAAGAGATTTTAGATCTTTTAGAGCAATCTCTAAGTGAAAACGAGAATGAAAATGATTTTGATTATGATAGTGATTCATTTCAAAACAATTAGAGTGACAATGGCGAATAAAACAGTGACAATGTGCATGTTTCTAGTGTCTCAGCAGAGGATTTGTGGCGAATGTGGAGCAACACTGGCTCTGACTTCACAGATTTTCCCTTTGATGAATCAAAGTGTGGTTTTATAACAGAAAGGCAGAAAGTAGTTCTGTTCCATCATTGCCCTTCGGATTCTTTCAATTAATTTTTACAGATAACCTATTTCAACGAATAGCAGATGAAACGATTAGGTATGCTACATCGAAAATACGTAAAGTGACACCACTTCCACAACATTCTGCATGGTGGGACTGGAGAAATGTTACCATGGAAGAAATGAAACGCTTCCATGGTGTGCTACTGAATATGGCAGGACTTTTTTTTTCAAGAGAATGGTTACAATCATTCAACTTCTTTCCAGACTGTTTTAGTCGCCGACGATTTATGCAAATTTTCTGGGCACTTCATGTTTCTAATTCGACGAGTGCTACACATGTCAACAGTCAGGCTGTCACGTCCAAGTAAAGTGACAAATGTACTGAATTACTTGACTGGCACGTTTCTCGAAATTTATCAACCATATCAGTATTTAGCTGCTGATGAATCTACAGTATCGTTCAAGGGTCGTGTATTATTCAAAATGTACAATCCTCAAAAACAAAAAAAATGGGGACTCAGAGTTTATGTCATTTCGGATTCATCAAATGGTTATATCTGCAGTTTGATACCCTATTTTGGCGCTGTAACAACTGAGTCATTGATTTGTCCACACTTGAACTTTTCTGAGAGAATAGTTCTTCAGCTGCTAGCTAATATCAGAAATGCTACAGGGCAATCAATGTATCATTTGTACACTGACTGTTTTTATACAAGTGTTGAATTAGCTGATGAGCTGTTGAAACAGAACATGCATCTAACAGGAACGATTCAGGCCAATCGCAAAAACCTTCCAGCTGCAATCAAGAAAGGAGCTCTGCGTCTAAGGAAGCACAAAATAAAATGCCTCCGCAACAACAAAATGATGGTTCTGGCATGGCAAGATAAACGAACAGTTCTCATGCTTTCTACAAAAGCCAATAACTCAGTGTCACTTATAGAAAGGATAAACAGAAAGGAAACGGGAGAAATAAAGAAACCAAATGTGATTATTGATTATACTTCAAAGACGGGTGGAGTTGATCGATCTGACAACTTTGTGTCCAGTTACAGTTTTCTAATGAAAAGTCTCAAGTGATGGCGAAAACTATACTTCTGGCTGTTGGAGGTAGGACTTGTAAACAGCTATTTACTATACAAGAACCACTGTGAGAAAAACAACTAGACAATACCGTCTCACAAAGCATTCCATAAAAGTGTTATAAGAGGATTAGTTGCCAAAGAAAGAACTCAAGGACAGAAACGAGGACGTCGTTCAACTTCTGATGACGAGGAACGCTTGAATGGAAAGTTGCACATTATCAACGAGCATCCTGGGAACAAGCATAAGGATTGTGCAGTGTGCTCAGACAGAAAAAAGAAAGGTGGCAGGCGTGAAACTGTATTACTGCGAAACATGCTCACGAAACCCATCTCTCCACCATGAAGAGTGTTTCAAAAAATACCACACAATGGAAAGTATTGTACTGCAAAAGCTTACGTAAATATATGAATGAAAGCACACATTATGTTTTAATGTATACCCCAAGTGTTGGCCAGCGGCCACATTGTTTCCACAAAGACATCCGCGGAAATCTCTGCGGTGCACTGCCGCCCAGGTGGCGGCGATTTAAATAAGAGCGCGCGGAGCCACCCTGTGTCTGCCATACGGAATGCAAAGGGTTAAATTATGATGCTTACAGCACCATCTTTTGCTACATTTTGTAACCATTTATTTTTCTTCTGCCATATGTCTTCCCCCTTCTCCAGGAATATCCCATTGCGACTTGACATCATTCTGACCAATGATGTTATTTCTAAAGCGGTTTCAAAGTTTAACTTTAATTATAATCACCTTGTATATACAAATATATTTAAAATAATGAATAAAATATTTCTTATACATGCAAGTGGTCAATGTGATATGATATACAGAAACATGACAGGTATTAGGTGAGACTAGAAGCTATTGGTTACACATCGACATACAGGTCTTGGATCCACTTCATAGCTCGAGGAGTGGCTTCTGTGAAGTCCTCTTCTGATCCACTGAATTTCCTAGTAGGGTACACTTTTGTGATGTGGTCCAGAGTTTGCTCACATGCTCCACAGCCACAGCTTAGGTTATCTATGAATCCCCAGTTTTAAAGCATGGCCTTGCATCTAGAGTCGCCACTTCCGATAAGGTTGAGCTTAACCCAGTCTGACGTAGCAAAGCCGAACCCTTTTAGTGCTTTTGAGGGGTCAGTTATAAGGTGATAGTTACTGACTGAGTTCACCTTCAACTCTATGAACAGCAGCAACATCAATAGTCTACACCACTGTAGAATACTTTGTTCCTGTCTGGCAGAGAAGTCACCACACCAACATGGTAGATGTGCAACTCCACGATACCATGCGTATTACCACTGGGACATTAAAATCTACCCCAATACCATGGCTCTCTGTCATTGCCAATATAGCACCACCGAAACTAAGATGGTAGAAAACATCTATTAAAGAATGGGAAAAAATAACACAAATAGATGACACAAAATGCCTACCTATTCAAGATGTCATTAAAAATTTACCAAATCACCGATTGAAGTTACAAAATTTGATATGGAATAACAACTACATAAGAGGAGAGGACAGCTTCAATCTTACAGACACTTGGAAAAAGTGAGAACATGATTATAAACTACAGGTTCTACATAAACCAACATTCAACTTTCTGACAATCTGGTATTTTTCTGTTGGCGCTATGTCACCTCCTATAATCTAAATAAATTTACATATGGTATGTGGCTGTAATCTCTAATCTGTTTGCCTTCATATTTTAACTACTGACACATTGTGTGTTCGATATACAATTGATGAAATAATCCAGTATTTATATGAACCACAATGAAAAACTAGCCAAAGACCACAAAACAAAACATGCACAGTGTACCACACCACTGACCACTAATTTATCATGTGGATTCAGTCTATATCAGGCTTGGCTCATGGTTTCCATGCTGGGATAGACTAATGCATTTACCAGTCAGAACTATGGTGCCAGGGTTCTCTACACAGTTACACATTATAAAAATGTTTATAGAATGTAACTAATTTCCTTTTTGTAATAAAGTACTAAATAACAGTAAAAGACAAGAATTATATGTAACATGTTTAGATGCTAACATCACATTTCCTGACACTTTACTGCAACAAACCATGTTAAAAATGATGTATTTTGGAAAGATCTACAATGCGGTGTGTTGGTTGATATGGTGGAGGGGACCAAACAGCAAGGTCATCGGTCTCATCAGATTACGGAAGGATGGACAAGGAAGTCAGCCGTGCCCTTTCAAAGGAACCATCCCAGCATTTGCCTGAAGTGATTTAGGGAAATCACGGAAAACCTGAATCAGGAAGGCTGGACACGGGTTTGAACCGTCATCCTCCTGAACGCAAGTCTAGTGTGCTAACCACTACGCCACCTGACTCAGTACAATGCGGTGTGTGTTAGCTTTTTTGCATGCAAAGTTTTTTTCATATTTTAAATTCCAAACTTTAAATGTGTGTTGTGATGGTTGACAGAAGCAAAGCTTCACAAACATGCTGCATTTACAGGTATTCTTATTTATATTTATGCATTATGAAAATATGCAATTTCAATTAAACACCACAGTAAAGGTCTCACCAACATCTAAATTGCTGGGAAATGTAACTAAATATGTTACCCCATTTTGTGCTATTTTCAGGCTCATGGTATGCTGTGATTATTCACAAGAAAATACAATTCACAAGAAGTGAGGCACAATAAATTTAGAAAAAGAAACTTGCTATAAGGCACATTATCCGGAAAACATTACCAGCAAGTAAGGAAATTCTTAGCAACTGAAGGTAATAGCACATGGTTCACCCCATTATTTTCTCTAATTATACATGTAGGTCTCACAAACTTGTGACAGTTATGCTACTGTAAAATAGGGTGCTCTGGTGAGACATTTTAAAAATTTCACATGCTTTTCCTGCAGAGGATAGATTATCAATGCCAGAAACAAAAAACTAATGGTAGGACACTGTTAGGCAGTATGAGCTGAGCCTTCAGTAGGCCCATAAGATCTGTACTCTGCAGAGGGCACATCTGTAAACCTCTACTACACAGAGCTAACTGCCATTTCAAGGTGAAGCCTTATGATTGATTGAGAAACGTCACCCAATAGCAACTGTTACAAAAACGTTGACAGTCATTATTTAAATCCATGTGGCAAATATTCAGAATGTGGCATGACAATTTAAATTCTGCAATACATGATAGAGAAATATATTTTAATACATATTTTGAGGTGGCTCTGCCTCAGAGCCTTTAACTATGAGCTACACCAGATCTAGATATATCTTACATCATTGCCTCCAGAGCCAAATTGAACATGATACCATAAGTGACAAATAAGAATCACTGATCAGCACAGAAGCCATTTTACCAATACTGAACAGATAATAATCATTATAGGGCAATAACAAAGTGGTATACGTAATGCCTCTAATCTCTCATACTGGACATTTCACTGAACAACTTACTGAAGTGTATGAGTTAAAGTGAACAACTAACATGAACAACATAAACTGTGAAACGTATCCAGGAGTGGACTCTGACCATCATTAGTTAGGCAATGTTAGAAATTACAAAAAGGTAGGAAATTAAGATGATGGGACTCAGGTGAGTTGAAACAGAGATGGTTGCAGGTTTGAAAGTGAGCGTTAGGTAATGACTGACCAAAATAAGCAAAAGAAATGCAACAGAAAAAGAATGACTAGCTTTGAGGAATAAAATTGTCATGCCAGCAGAGGGATAAAATGGCAAGGCCCTGTAGCAGTGCTTAGATAACACACGAGAATTTATGAAAGGAGAAAACACAAATGCAGCAAATGATGCAGGCTAGACTTAATACAGACTTCTACAAAGTGAAACTGACAGAAAGTCCAAAAAAGGAAAGTGCAAAAGGTTTGAATATAAATGCACAGCTTTACAGCACCCAGGTATAGGAAAGTTATAGAAGCATTTTGAAGCTTTTGCTACAGGAAAAGATTTTCATGGTAATACAGACTTCTACAAAGTGAAACTGACAGAAAGTCCAAAAAAAGAAAATGCAAAAGGTTTGAATATAAATGCACAGCTTTACAGCACCCAGGTATAGGAAAGTTATAGAAGCATTTTGAAGCTTTTGCTACAGGAAAAGATTTTCATGGTATGTTAATAACACTCCCAATAAACAGGGTTTCATCTCGTAATTCTGAATTATTTATGAAGCAACTTGAAGTGTTAAACTTCGTGCCTTACACGCAGAATGAGGTAATATGAAGTAGAGATTTGAATTTTATAGAGCACACCTGTTCTAGAAGTGGATTCAAGCTGTTTCTTATAATATAGATCTACTTGCATAATTTGCAAAGAGAGATATAGAATGCACCATCATTGGTACTGGTGGGATTTTTATGGACACACAAACATTGTAAAATCATAGCATAATTCACACAGTTAATGGCCTCTCACATCATGGTGGTCAACTGTTGACATTCAATATCAAAGAGCATGGCGCAAAAAAAAGAACTGTAGCTGTAATACCTGAAAAAGGAAGTACAGAATTCAAGAAGAATTTGCAAAATACAGAGTGGAAGGTACCAACAATACCCTTGGTGTAAATGAAAATAAAATGTATTCTGTAACATAGTCATATGCTACTTCCTAAGAAATTAACCATAGGAAGCAGATTAAATGCACCTCAACACTGGATTGGAATCAGAATATCATGCATGACTAAGAGATGATTACGTGTCATAAAGTCAGGATGAAACCAGGGTTAAACCACGTTACATCCGTACTGTAAAATTCTTAGCAATGTCACTGGAGAATCAAAATGTATGGACTGTTGAGGAAGCATAAGCCCGTCCAGCAAAAATACATAATGGACAAAAGTACTACAGTAAAATCCATTTGGAACATAGTAAAAATGAGACAAGAAAAATGAAAAAAGAGAATGAGGAAATTTCATTGAAAGTAGATTACGAACAGATCAAAGGTAGCCCCCAAATTGAAGACTCTCTTAATAACTTCTTTTTTATCAATAGCAGATGATTTATGTTTGAACATTTCCTTATAACACAATCTATAATTCCTAAAAAAAAAGGGGGGGGGGGGGGCATCTTCCAAACCAGGTTCGATAAAACTCAACTTCATCCTACATCTCCCAAAGTAGTTTTCAGTGTTGTCAAGCTTCTTAAAAATACACGTTCCAGTGGTCACGATGAAACCAGTAGTAAAATAATGAAATGTCATTCAGCTGAACTTAGTAATATATTAAATTACTTCTACAATGAATCTTTATGCAGTGGCACTTTCCCAGACAATCTTAAGGAAGCTGTTTTCAAGACCATGATATAAGATACATATTACGCACACTCAGTACAAGCAAGAACACTCAGCAGCAAATAGTTTGGATTTCAAAGA